>NW_017963655.1:420996-593361 GCF_001661405.1 Williopsis jadinii
CTTCCGTGAATTTGGCAACCTGGCCGAGTGGTCTAAGGCGCCAGGTTAAGGTCCTGGTCTCTTCGGAGGCGCGAGTTCGAACCTCGCGGTTGTCAATTATCGCATTCTCTTTTTTTTACATGTTCGGCATCTCAGCTCATCAATGCTGAGCACTTCTGCCTCACAGCGTTGCCTACGTCGTAACAGTGATCGTACACATCAATTGGATGAATATGCTTATGTAGTGTGTTTCCGTGTTGATTTTGATGTCTTGATCTTCGAGCTTTGCCAGTATATATTCGTTTTTTTGTTTGTTTGTTTGTTTGTTTGTATGTGTTTTCCGTGTTTTATGCCTGTTGATGTGTTTTTCCACGCCAATGTTTTGATGGCTTCATCGTCACACTCACGCGGTTCAGTACCGGAATCCCTGTGTGGACCAACGATGGATGCTTCAGTGGTTCTGATCTCAGATTCCGATGGCGATGTTGTTGAGATGTATGGTTTAGAGCTTCATGTTTCCAGAGGACTTGTCTAACATTGCACCATAGCCTTTCCGAGGAGCCAGTGACGTCTACGCAACAGAATGGCATAGAGGACCGCAACGTTGGTGGGTTGCACGCGGTGTCCCCGTTGCCCAAGTCTTCAGCTCCAGCAGAGCCCACGACGGCCGATATACGCCAGATTTCGTACGATGCTATAACTATTGAGTCCAGCCCGAAGGTGTCGCATCACAAGGATGATACCATGTTGCGAAAGCTGAGGGCTGACAGGGTTCTCAAGTCCTTCTGTGACGATATCAGCGATAGTGATGACGATGTAGGTGAATCATCTGTGATGTCACGACGTGTTTCAACTGTTTCAAACCTTGTGCAAACGGACAAACCGTTGATCTCTACACCGCCAAAGGTTGATTCATATAGGAAGCACGTTTCTCATTCTTATGAAGACATTGGTGTCGATAGTCCAGGTATTCCAGCCCCATTGTCCAAACAAGCACACAAACCATCGAACAGTGTCATCTCAGCTAAGGATGACGGCTTCAATCTACTAGACGATGATGCGAATAAGTCTACACGTGCCAAACCTATTCAGCCATCCCTATTTGTTCCGTTTGATGAGGATGAGGACTCATCTCTGTCGAGCATCATTCCAGTGGCAATGAAGTCGCCGTCGTACTCCAAAGGAAACAAAAGTAAAGATGTCGATGAAACTGGCGATGATGAGGATACACCGTCGATCGTACGGCACGACGTTATACTATCAAGTTCATCATCAAGCGATGATGAAGAAAGCCTCGTGGCTGTGTCCCACAAGGCACCAAAACAACTTCCTGAGAACTACGAGTTCGACAAACGACTTATAACGACCTCTGTTGGACATGCCAATCCATTCTTGAAGAAGCTGATAAAGAATGCCTCAACAACCAGGGAGAAGCATGACCATCTCAGAAAGCAAAGAGAAAGAGAGCGACTGGATGAACAATTCGCTAGATCTATCGAACAGCAAGAAAGGGACCATGAAGTAACAATGGATGTCGTACAAGAGGAAGATGAAACTATTGACTTCACGTCATCACCAGACTTTGATGAAAAGGCACCGAGCTCTTTTAGCTCCTCGAAGAACAAAGTACTTCATGCTTCAACATCCGATAATCAGCACAGTACAACGACAACAGTATCTAGCAGTTCAACCAACAATGCTACTACGAGAAACACCTCTGGTAAGAAAACATCAGCGGAGAAGAGGCTGGAGAAGGAAGAACTGCGGCGTTGGAAAGACGCCAATACAGTCACGAGGAAGAAAGAAGATCTTTTATCAGAAATGGTTATAAGCATTCCCGACTCAGTGCTATCTTTGATCAAGAGTAAGCAGTGCGAGGAGATTCTCTTTGGAATTGAAATCCGTGAATACCATAAAGCAGATCCATTCATTACGTGGCAAAGAAAAGTCAACGCTGAGTATGACCAGGTCACTGATTCGTTTATGCCGACATCTCCTAGGGTAATTGAGGAAGACAAGTGCTGTCTTGTTTATGATGCCAAGGACTTTGTCACGATAATGTCAATGGAGACGATATTGAACAAGCTGAATCGGTTCAAGAAGGATAATCCGAGATTTAGCACCATTGTTATCATGTTAATAGGATGGGATCAGTTGGTTCAAAAGGTCAAAAACGCTGAGAATAGAAGGTACACTGAGCGAATACGAGGTAGCTCTGTTGAAGAACCCAATAAAAGAAGGAAGAAGAAGCAAACACTGGAAGAACAACTGAACCTTGAGGAATTGGAGACCACGTTGGCACAGCTGAAAGTCTATGGGTTTAGAATCTTCACAACAAAGAATGTTCACGAAACCACTGTTTGGTTACAGTCCTTCACCTACGCAATCGCACAAGCCCGCTACGATAAGCTAGTTCGTCACCCAGAGTTTGCCAACGTTGGTAATATCAAGTCTGGAAAAGATATTCGAGATACGTATTTCAAAATGCTCCTGGAGTTGAAGTTTGTCACTGAACCGAGAGCAAAGAGAATCACCAATAACTTTCCCTCGTTGTCTTCTCTATATCAGACTGTACAGCAGTGCAATGGCAGGTTACCCTATGGTGATGATGGTCGAGCAGTGATGAACACCAACATCGAATCCACAATTATAAAACTCTTCAAGTCTCACGACGATAAAGAATTGCTACATATGGACTAATTGGAACAGCATATGATTTATTTAGAATGGCTTTTCCTGTTCTTTATGAGCTCCAGCTTATAAAAGGATCTATAAAGACACACGCACATATTATTAGTAAGCCTGTTTCCAGCTGTAAATTCAAAGAGTTACTTGCCTCAAGATCTGCACGTCATCCAAGTTAACCACATCCATCAACTCTGTCTCGATGAAGCCAACTTTCTCCGTTATTACTTTACGATCACTGTCCGTGAATTTGAAGCCAGCCCTGATCAATTCCACTATAATGTTGATAGCCTTGTCAACGAGTGAAATGTCATTCTCCTTTGATATCAACGATGCCAACTTGATCACAATATCGTATTGTCTAATGTGATCCCAAACGTCCTCTTGTTTCCCTGAGCTCAGGATCGAGCTTAACAGACTCAAAGATCTCAACTTCGTCTTATTGTCAGTCTCATCATCCGAGAGTATAGGCCCAATCAACTCCCATCCTTTGTGCTCGTCAAAGGACTCATAAGCCTTTGTATTGTTTCTGATCAGACTGGAAAGAGCATAGAGACTCTTCAGTCTCGACTCCTTCTTGTGCGCAAGCGCAATCAGACTCGGTACACCCTGTGGATACTTGGTGAAATCTGCTTGCGACTTGTCGTTGTTCTGTACAGCTGTTCCCACAATGGAGCATGCCAACTGCTGTAACTCCAGTTCCTTCTCCAGCGAGAGCAGATCTATGATCGCATCCCACATCTTCATGTTCTCAATGTTGTTGGCGTTGTCCAGGTTCTCAATGAGCATCTCGAAGTTCTCCAACGCCGTCAGCTTGGTCTCCAACTCCGCCTCCTCGGATTGAACCACTGCAATGGCCTCCTTCATCAGCTGTGGATCGTCAGCGGCTCCAAACAGCTTCGCAAGAAGCTTGGAATCAGGAGCTGGCACCTTCCCAGCAGTCTCAGGGTCCTGTTGCGCTAATGACCAGTTCAGTATTTTATCCATGATCTGTGTGTTTCCCGTGCGATTGAACCGTGTTGATGTCTTCCTTTCACAGCTGTGTTGTGTGCTGTGTGTGTGTTTTTATAGTTGCGATGAGCCTGTGAAATTTTATGTTTTCTTCTTTAGCGTTCTAGAACTTTTTCCGGGGGTTGTCAAGTTGCCCGGGAGACCGGTTTAGGTTCATTTATCCGTGTATTGCCAATTTTTATTTACCCGGATACACATGGCGAGTTGTGTGAATACTGATATCATGCCCAGTTATCACAGTTTAGAGGATCTAAAGAACTCCTTTGATAGCTGAATCACTTTCTCAGCTATGCCAAAGGACGATTGGTAACCTGCAGGGCCGACACCGTAGTTATGAATGATGTTACCTTCTCTTTCAACACGAACACCACCTTCTCTTGCTGGTCTGAGACCAACGTTCTCTCCAAACACCTCAATGTGGCTTGGATTGCCCAGTTTGGGATCAATCAACTCAGGGATGTACTTCTCAGCACGGGCAACCATACGCTTGGTCAGCTCAGGGTCTGGTTTCGAGCCCCATTGATTCTTAAGGAACGTGCCTCCAATGATACATCCTCCTTCCTTTCTCGGGAACATGTATAGAGACTCGCCCTCGTAGTTTCCCTTGATCTTCACAGAAACTTGTCTGGTGGCATTGTTTCTTGCCCAGAGAACCTGCCCACGGATTGGGAAGCACTTCTCATCTTCAACTCCCCCGAGGAACCGTGCAGATAACCCGGTACAGTTGATAACCAAATCTGCCTTTTCACCGGACTGATGGTGGTTGAAGGCCTCATTGACGTGCTTTACCTCCACACGTTTCAACACGCCACCTTTGTTCAGAAATTTCTGCAATAAATAGTTCAGGTATATCGTCGTTGAGATGGTCACTGAGTCCATGCCCCAGCCACCAACAAAGTCCTCAATCTGTGGATACTCGTCTTTGCTCAACAGGTGGAAGTTCTGCACTCTACTGGCAAACCACGGGATCTTCACCTTACCCTCATGTAAGCCATCCTTTCTCACAAAGTTGACGCTTGGAACTATGTGAACCCCTGCGCCAGGCTCGCTGGCCAGCTCCAGGAACTTGTTATACCCAACAATGTCAATATCCTGTGTGACCTTATCATCCGCGCTGGCAAACGAGTGCCAATTGGCACCAGCATATGGAGAAGTGTATCTGATATCCAAATCCCCAGGAATGTGTCTGCCAATAATCGTCACACTGTGTCCTTCATCTTGAAGGTACAACGCGCATGTCAGCCCTGATACACCAGCTCTGAACACCCTATTAGTCACCATGGAACATCATCCACACACGCCACCGAACTCACCCTAAAACAACGACTTTGCCCATTGTGTCTTCCTCGATTGATGGGCCAATTGATGGCAACTACACGGTTGAAGATAACGAAATGTTGCGATGGGCTCACTATTTATATGCGTGTAGATACAAGTCCCAAAACGGTATGACGTAGCGCGGGACTCCCTCCACAGAATCCATTCCGCAAACAGAAGGTGGAAGAGAGCGAAGAACAGCGTGAAGATGAGGCCTCTTCAGCTCAGCAGATCACGCTGTCCAAACACTGCACCGACGATGGTGATGACGAATTGAAGCGTGAACAGCGTGGTGTCGTCCAATTGGTCCCTGTTGGAGAGTGTCTTCGCCCTCTTCGCCAAATCTCGCAGAACACTGACGTCAGAGGCCTCCAAGGGCTCAGATACCCTGGTCATTATGGCGTACATCCATTGTGACAGCCTCTGTGGGATCCGTGGTGATAGCCACTTGGTTGAGTATATCAGCAGCTTTATCGTGAGCTCGTGGTCCATGTTCGAGACCAATTCCACAGTGGGATCGTGCGTCATCATGTACTGTCTCCACGATGTGAATGTCAATGGGAATATGAACCCGGAAGGGATGTCGAGTGTTCCAGCTTCTGGCAGCTGATCCCTCTGTAGTCTAAACTCTTCAACAACTGCTGAATGGAACGAGTCCACGTCGTTCTGCTGTTCCGTGACGAGCTCCCTTTGGGCCTCTGTAGACTCATCAGGCGTACTCCTCGGCACAAACATCACAGATGAGCTGTTCTCAGCCTGCTTCCTATACGAGGTTGGTTCCTCAACTGTTAGTCTGTAGTACTCAAAGGGCACAATGACCCACTCACCTTACAATGGCCAGATACTCCTCTGCATTGGTAGGTATGCTGTCCTCGGTGACCCTGTCCAGCACCTCTAGCGATACAGGAAGAGCCCTGTACTGTCCAAAAACAGGGTCCAATTGGCGAGGAGCCCCGTCTTGCTCTGTCCTTGACTTCTTACTCTGTGTTTTCTGGCTGGATTTCCTTCTCTTTGTCATTATCTTCCTTCTATTCAGTGGTGTTGTAGCTTGATGATGGCCTTGTTTGCTTGATTCTACCACTATCGGGGAAATTTTTCACTTTACTCCTTACAGAGCTCCCCCATCACAGGGAGCACTCCAGACAGAACAACCTCAGGAACAATAGGGAAATGGACGCCATTGCTGATAAAGCGTTCACCACTGAGAAAGTCTCAAAGTCGTCGAGTGGTACGTGCCTATTTGTTCGTTTCGTGTCTCCATCTGCGTACTAACCTTCACAGTGGAATCACCCTCTCTTCTGGCTGTGATACTAGACACCAACCCTGTTCAATGGGAGCAATTGGGTGAGAAGGATGCTCTAAAGAGGGTCCTACGATCTTTGCTGATCGCCATTAACTCCCACCTCGCTTTGAACAGTGCAAATACCGTGGTTGTCATTGCATCACATACTGATGGGGCAAAAGTGATCTTCCCAACAACGTCAGACGACGAACATCATCGCCAACATCAGCATCAACATCAACACCACGGTCAAGGCCAACAACAGCATTCTACTGAAAAGGAGCAATCTCCAGATTCCGTTTCTCGGTCCGCCACTCCGGCTTCAGAGGCGCGTTCTTCAAATGGTAGATCTTTCATCAAGTCCCAGATGTACAGACAGTTCAAGCTCGTCGACGACACTTTTATACAGAACCTTGACTCTCTGCTATCGTCAATCCCCTCCACGAAGCCTCCAAAGAACATGCTTTCGAGCTCTTTGTCATTGGCACTTTCATACATAAACAAGGTGCAGCAGAAGGATTCGCTGGTGAAATCTCGTATACTGATTGTGAACACTTCGCCTGATGAACACTTGAAGTACATTCCAATAATGAACTGTATATTTGCTGCTCAAAAGATGAAGATCCCTATCAACGTGTGTCAACTATCTTCACAGGCAACGTTCTTGCAACAAGCTGCAGACGCTACGAACGGTGTTTATCTAAACATTGACAACTTAGATGGTTTGGTGCAGTATTTTGCCACCGCTTTCTTCATCGACCCTTCATTGCGAAACATCGTCATCAAACCGACAACAAGGGACATCGACTTTAGAGCATCATGCTTCCAGACTGGGAAAGTTGTCGACATTGGGTTTGTCTGCTCTGTATGTCTTTGCATTCTAAGTGAAATACCAAAGGATGAGAAATGTCCAGCTTGTGATTCAGATTTTGATCATCATGTCATCAACAAGCTAAGACGTAAACCAGCAGTGCTGGGTAACAGAAAAAAGAAGAGGAAGATCGACCCTGCTCAACAACAACAACAACAACAACAACAACGACAAGGTACTACAAGTGCAACACCAACTCCTGCTCCGTGATAATGATGATTCATCATTGTTTATAATACAAAAGAACAACGAAGCACACACATATGTACAGGTTATACACCAATTATCACACTTTCAGCCTTTGAATAACCGGCAATGACAACATCTCCTGTGATACTCCAATCTAAACTCGTCATGTAGTTTTCGTCCTCACCTTCAGGTACGTCTGGTTGATACTGTGCCACTGCGTTGATCTTTACACTTCTATCTCCCATGACAATGTCATAAATCGTAACAACACTCTCTGTAGTTCCAATAGCCAATTTTTCACCCCCATTAGGCGATAATGACGCAAACAATATCGGTACTCCATCGGTGAATTCCATGGTTATTTGTTGGCCGGTTAATGCTTCCCATACCCTGACAGTGGCATCTAGAGAACAACTTAGGATCAACTTATCATTCAGCCAGTCTGCGAACGTTATAGGTTGTGAGTGTCCCAATAACACGTGTGTACTGTTGAAATTGCCACCATCCCATATTCTCATGGAACGATCATCAGATGCGGTTAACAACAACTTATTGTTTGAGTTGAACTTCATTACAGATATTGCCTTGGAATGGCCAATTAGCGTACCAATTGGTGAGTGTTGACCCAGCTCGAAAACCAAGGCAGAACCGTTGAACCCAGGAATGATGAATTTTGAGTCGTCAATCCACGTGGAATCAACACCCAATGCAACTATCTGGTCCTGACCTGTAGGCGTTGTCAGTGTAGTGTCAGGCTTCAGAGTATCAATGGTCTGTTTAACATGACCTGACAGTGAGTCCCAAATAATAGAGACGTTAGTTGTGTCTGTGGTCAATATTGAACTGCCATCGGGACTCCATTCTATAAGCACCACTGGTGACTGGTGTTGAACCATAACATTTCGTAGCTTACCATCAGCAGACCACAATCTCAACTCACCGCTTTCCACTGCGGTAATGAGTAAATCGCCATTTGGTGACCAGGCCAATGAGCAGACATCACCAGAATTTATGTTTCTATCTGTAAAGGTCTTTAATGGATGGTTCAAAAGCACCGTCTTCTCCTCTCCTTGGTACAGCACTTTAATCTTCGCCCTTGCCTCTGTCAATCCATACGCCAGCACACTCGACGACTTTGGATTTGTTGACAACGACAGCGTTGGTTCACCGAATCCAAGTTTCTTCTGTAGTATTTTGATGAACCCTGGTGAGTTCTCCCTATCACCGTCCTTATCCATGTTTACATCCTTACCGTCACTTACGCTGTTCCCACCGCGGTTGGCGTCACCACCACTGCTACCGCTACCGCTACCGTTACCGTTTTCTCCAACTCTTTCTCTATTTGGCTCAACACCGTTCAGCGCAATGTCAACACCCAAAGCGTTGAACAGATTTATCTTGTCGCTGTTGAAACTGACAACACCTTTATCTCTACCATTCGGCTCAATCAGCTGATCAGTTAGCGAGTACAGTATCCCCTTCTGTACCAAGTTCACCAACGAGCCCATGGGCACTTGTTTACCGTACTTAGTATCAAAGTCATAAACAGACGTTTCATCCAACAGCGCCAATGACGAGACCTCTAGCCCTCTTTCTTGTAAGTATCTCCAGATGAGATAGTTCAGCTCTTCTGAGGTTAGTGACATCCTTTTTCCGTTGCCTTTCTTCCTCAGCTGTGTGTGCCGCCGCAGTTGTAGTGGTTGTTGTTGTTATTGTTGTTGTTGAAGGGTTTCTTGTTTGTGGGTTTTTGTGGTGTTTTGTTTTTTTCCCTTTCAATTTCTCCCACCTCCGCCAAATCAAAACATTGACAAGGAACAAAGTGGAAAGGAATGTACAACAAGATCACCAAACAGGCCGCACAGAGGCTTTCACAGGCAGACATAAAGACGCATTTGACCAAACTGCCCGGGTGGACCTTGAAGGATGGCTCGATAACAAAAGACTTCGAACTGAAAGACTTTGAGAAGACCTGGTCATTTCTAAACAGAGTTGCAATGCGTAGCCATCTATGGGGGCATCATCCAACAATACTCACAACATATAACAAAGTGTGCATCACTTTGACTACGCATGATATTGGTGGTGTATCTGATATCGATGTCAAGTTAGCAAAGAGGATCAACGGGTACGAACACGACTAAGGGAAGGCGACTACAAACGGTAAACCAAGAGTAATGATGCTGAAGCGCCATGATAATGGATTAAGATGGTAAGGAAGAATAACAATAGCAATTACCTGTAATTAACCAACCGAATGAATTATTAACGATATAAATGAATTGAAACCAATGCAAGGATTGATGTACACCCTGCCAAACTCCGAAGTATTAAATGCAATGACCATATCTATGTGTGTCGGTATCCCTCATCAGATCTAATGTCTGTTCTCCCTTTGAGCTTTGAGTCTCTCTTCAAACTTGTTGAACTCGACTTCTGCGAGGTTGATCACTTCCTCAACTTCTTCAACGTAGTGGCTCAACATGCTTTGGATTCCAGCCTTTAGGGTGTCATCGCTTAAAGAGCAGCTCGTACATGCACCCTGGAGTTGAACGTATACTTTACCATCGTGATATCTCAAGAATACGATATCACCACCATCTTCTTGAATCGCAGGTCTGATTCTTGTTTCAATGAGCTCTGCAACTTCCTCGCTGATCTCCTGCTCCTCCTCTGTGAGGAATCCACGTGCATCCTCAGGCAATGCTCCCGTTTGGAATCTTTCAACTTGTTTCAGATCAATGATTGGCTCCTTCTTAGTCAGATGGGACTCCAAAATTGATTCAACCACCGGCTTGACCTGGTTCCAGTGTGCAAATTCGTTCTTGTTCACTGTGATGAAGTTGCTTCCAATGAGCACGTTATCAACATCAGAGGAGTATTCAAAGATCTTTGCTGCCAACGGACTTTGTGCCTGGTTAAGCACGTTGATCTGGTAAGAAGAGTTTGGATCGTCAAGGATCTGTCTATCAACTTGGAACTTGAGCGCGTTCTCATTAGGAGTAGTCAATGCCTTTATGGATAGGAGACGTGCAAAGTTCAGTCTGTTTGTTTGCGTGATTGGTGCCTTGATTGTTCTAAGTGTTGGGAACATTGTGCTATGACTGTTTTATGAATATGGGGGAAATTGAATAGAGGAGAGTAGTGTGGTAAGGGTGAGCAGTCCTTATAAATGTAGAGGGGAACATAGGAACTCAGCTTGGTCTTATATCAAATACCAAGTTTCTAGAACTGCAGCGGAAAAACTGCGGCAACCTTCGTCACAAAGTGTCACGTAAAGTGTTGCCGCTACCGTGAATTATTATTTCTTTTCGCGGTGATTGGGTGTTGTGCTTTCCCGAGCTTCGGCTTTGGGAAGAGGGTATGAGTTCAGATTTCTGAGGTGTTTGGGTGTTACGGTGTTTGGGTGTCGCGGTGTTTGGATGTTAGGGTGTTCTGATGTACTTTCCCCTTCCAGTGTATACAAAACGCTGTCTGGTTTAATTACCCACTTTCGAAGGCCCGTTGTTTCCCCTGTGCACCAGTTCAAGATGAAGTTCTGTATACCTAAGCCGCTTGTTGAGCATTTGGACTCCATTCCTCAAGGGTCCGTTATCAAGGAGAGGGGCTGGATCACAACAAATGATTTACTCTACGTCCAAAAGAAATACCTTCGACACATACCACTATCAATATTGTTGAAGGGACTTGAACCATATTTCGATTCAAAGCCAAAGAAACGAAATTATTCCCCTGAGTTCCAGGCTCAATTGGACAAACTACGTCTCAAATTGGAAGAGGATGAATACCAACAAATGGTGAATCGCGGGAAGACCAAATTGGAGGGAGACGATACGTATAAATCTCCTGCTCAGGTGTGGAAAGAGGTGAACTCATACATCACCAATATTATAAATGTCCTTGTTACGGTATTCGCTGTTGTATGGGCGCTCTGGACATGGACATCTTATAATCCGACTGTTTTCAAGCTGCATTATAGAGTGCTCATATGCTTTTTTGGTGGATTGTTGGCTTTGGTGGCGGATGTCGTTGTATTGAATGCCTTTTTCAGAAAGATTAACGAGGCCAAGAGCAAAGAACGGAATAAGATAGAGATTAAAAAGGTTATAGATACTGTTATTATAAAGAAGAAGTCGGATTAGCTCGGGAATATGGCAATCATACGTTTTATGCAAATCAGAAGGGAAAGTTTACCGTTTCCCCAAGACTGAAACAAACGGTGGGTGTGGCGGTAATCTGTGAAGCTCAGTCTGTTTCCTTGGTTCATCTTCAACGTAACTGATCATGGAACTTGTATATGAATTCAACTTGTCAACAGCTAGCTGTGCGCTTTCGAAGTAGCCATACTTGACCAAGATGGCATAGAAATGGTACGATGTGAAGCTTGGCCAATAAACATTCAAGAACTCTATATGTGAGTCCTCACAAACTTGCCACATGAGAAAGTCACTTAGCCTTGTATGTCCACTGGTTCTTATTAACAAATTCACGGGTGGTGTTTCAGGGCCAAAATAAAAGTTGTTATAAATGGCGATTTCATCGATATCAACCCGTGTGGTCTCATGGTTCACGAATTTATCAACCAATACCCCCACTGAATGCGATATTTCATCTCTTGATGTATAAGCAAAGCAAACGTTCAATACCAATTGCGTGTTATTCTGCGTGATCTTTTCGATGTTTTCCAACCTGTACAATGTTTGAGGTGGAATCAAAGACTTGTTCCCAATAATTCTAATTCTTACCGCCGGTGCCTTATCAACTCTTTCTCTGTGCTCTAAGAATGTGTCCAACCGCTCCACGAGTAAACTGAACAACAGATCAACTTCTTCCTTGCTTCTGTTGAAGTTTTCGATGGAGAACGCGTATATTGAGAGATGTCTGATCCCCAACTGTAACGACACATCAACGATCTCCAATAGCGTGGCGCTTCCTGCTTCATGTCCGCCTTGAGTTGGTAAACCATTTGTTTTGGCGTACCGCCGGTTACCATCCATGATAAGCGCAACGTGTTCTGGAACCGTCCCTGTGGCAAGCATATTGGCAATTGCCTTCCTTGTGAAATTGTTAAGCCAGACCACTGGTGAACTGTTCGTGACAAACGCTGGTATTAGTTTCATATCGTATTGGCTACTTCTACACTTCAGTTCAGTAGATTTATAACTGAATAACTGGAATTTGAGAGAGAATAATCACCAAGTAGAAGAACAAATAAGGAGAAAATCGACAATTGATTGTGGTATTTCTTGTAGATAACACATTAGAGACATGTCTATTTGTCCAAAGGTTTGTATGGTGACACATTGTCCAAAGGATTCGCCTGAAGGGACAAAGACAACTAGAATCTGCAACACCATGCAACGTTAAAAGTTAACCAAGAGGTTATCATACATTTCTGAACAGCTGGCGAAATGCTTTAGGTATGTCTCCAGTCTCCGGTGTCGATGTTAAATGTGTGACCATTCAAGAGGTTTGAAGATTGATCTCATGGCTACTTTCGGATCAACAGTTGTCGGGGTTGGTGATTAACTAAGACCAGAACAAGTCAATTCCAACAGTTAATCCCTTCAGCAGTGATGAATATTTTAAAGAGACGGATGAACGTTTAGGGGGCACGGGGAATCATCAAGGCCTATGTTGCTGTTTATACTAGCGGCAATTGGCTAAGATTAAGTCCTTGACTCATCCTTCAGAAGCACTCCAAAACGATTACGCTTGTTAGATTACCACAGGATTCTCCTTGTTTTAACACAAGCCTTCAAATGGGTATTAACTCCTAACCATGTTGATAAATTGTCAATCAGTCTTTAAGTACTGTGATGAACAATGGTGAATGGTGTCTGTGCCCCCCCCCCCCCCCACACAAGGAGCTGGGTTCTTGTTTCCCCCCAGAAATATACCACAGCCGTGTACAACTGTTGAGTCTAAAGTTTGAAACAACGATCGATAATTGCCACTGTATCATTTCTAAAGGATCTGTAGCATATAAATATTACTTTGGGCATCGACAGATACCATAAGTCAATGCACCACACATTATGATCTGCCAATGGATGTATATATTGCCCTTCAACACTTATGCAAGTAAACACAGGTAGCCATGACAATGCAGGGAAAACTGACGCATCCCCAAACATTAAAGACACATCCGGACACCACGATGAACCGCCCGTTTTTTACTTGTTGTTGTTGTTTTCTCAAAAACTGGGAAAATTACCCTTTTGAGCTTTGTTTGTTTTTCTTTCCAGATCGTGCTACTTTTTTTCTCATTCTGCCTTTTTGTTACTCTTCAAATCCCACCAACCATCGTTTGTTGACAGTTGAGTACGCTGAGTATAAATGGCAACTTTTAAGACACCGAAGAAGACAGGATCTGCGATCTCTTCAAGCGTTTCGTCAACGCCGTTGGTTAGCGAATCCGTGGATCCGGCGGAATCGCGTAAACGTCAATCTAAACGTGATGAGGCCATCCGTCGTCGCTTGGAGAACGACTTCAGCAAGAAGAGATTGACAAAGACATCAAGCTCCAAGAAACGTTCCAAACATGGCTCAGCACCGGGTTCCGTTCTGTCTCTGAGACCTTCTGACGCAGTTGTGTGTAAACCTACGTACACTGCAGCAGAAGCTGCACAGCTGATGAGTGCCAAACGTGAGAATTGTATTCTTGTTGTCGACGATGAAGAACAACTCTTGGGTATCTTTACTGCAAAGGATTTGGCATTTAGGGTTGTCGGTAAAGGCGTCAATGCCAGTGGTGTCACGATCGAGCAAATCATGACGCCTAATCCAATGTGTGCTAAAGCGGATACCCCGGCTTCGGAAGCTTTGAACTTGATGGTACAGAGAGGATTTAGACATCTACCTGTTATTGATGACAATAACTCCATTGTTGGTGTTCTGGATATCACCAAATGCTACCAAGAGGCAATGGAGAAACTGGAGAGAATGTACGAAAGTTCTAAAAAATTACACGATGCCTTGGAAGGTGTCCACATGGAAATTGGTGTATCACAACAACCACTGCATGTGATGAAATACTTTGAAAGCTTGAAATCTGTAATGTCAGGTCCAACTTTGGAATCAGTGTTGGACTCAAACACTCTGCCATGCTACGTTAACGTCAAGACGTCAGTTTTTGACGCTGCGGTTTTGATGAAGGAAAACCACACCACTGCTGTCTTGGTGAAAGATGCCAATGAAGTCGTCACAGGTATCTTCACTTCGAAAGATGTCGTTCTCAGGGTTATTGCTGCAGGTCTCAACCCAAAGAATGTCAGTGTCATAAGGGTTATGACCGCACAGCCGGATGTTGCACCAAAGGAGCTCAGTATACAGGCCGCATTGAGAAAGATGTTTGACGGTCACTACTTGAACTTACCAGTGGTTGATCACAACGAGATCATTGGTATTGTGGAAGTGTTGAAGTTGACGTATGCAACTCTCGAGCAGATTTCAATGATGAAATCTGCAGATGACGAAGAAAGCTCAAACGCTGAAGGCCCAGCTTGGAATAAATTTTGGACTTCGCTGGACAACGATACCGAGTCGGTTCACTCCAATTCTCAACTTGATAGTGGCTCCAACTTGGTTCCAGACATCAGCCAGTCTGAAATCAACCAATTCTCCCTTGTACATGACAATTTGGCACCAGGGGACTCCATCAGTGTGACAAATGAAACACAAAGTGCTTCTAACGCTTTACAACAACAGGACTTCAAAGAGATACCATTCACATTCAAATTCACATCACCAAGTGGTAGAGTCCATCGAATCAGCGTGAAGCCTATCGACGGTACTGAGGTGTTTAGAGATGCAATCATCGCCAAGTTGAAGAAACCTGAACTGCAAGAACTTAACCATGAATCCTTTGCAATCAGTTACATAGACGATGAGGGCGACATCGTTGCCATCACTTCTGACCAAGACCTCATTGACTGTGTGCTAATCAACAAGGGCTTGAGATTGGACAAAGCCGATATCTTCATCCACCATCCAGATGACCACATTGACTTGGATGAATACCATCAGAAGAAACAGCTCAAGTCTGGCAAACCTGTGGTCAATGGAAACAACGACGGCACAGCTGGTCAAATCGTTCCAGGCTTGACCAATGAGTTACTGATTGGTGGAATCGCTGTGTTTGCCGGGACTGCTGTTGCCTTGGCGTTCATACTCGGCAAGAAGTCTTGAAATGCCATCGCTACGTGCTACAGCTAAGCGTGCGATATGGACGTGCCTGTTTCCGTGTATGGGTTTTTATTTGGGTCTTTGGCGTGGTGTTTTACCTGATTCTTATTGACTGTACATCATGAATGATACGTATCTCTCTGTAAAGCTTCTAAAAGTGTGTCTTCCCAGCTTGACTCTCCGAGCCATTCTTTATACGTGGTAACTCACACGTCTACCACCTCTTATCTCAATGTGGCCTGGACGGCAATGGGCGCGCCCGTCTTTTCTACCATGTGTCTCATGGCGATGTCCAACGGCCTATGTACGTCTTCCACACAAGACACTTGAAACTAAACCTACACTTATGGCGAAAAGCCGGAAACCAAAATCACACCCTTTTTCGCCAATCAGCTATACGATGACCCACGTTGTTGATAAACACTCGCACTCCCTGAGCACCATACCTGGATATGAGCGGTAGCTGCTCTATCCGTGCATAGATGGGCACAATGTCGTGCGATGTGGTGGTATACTCATGCGCTGGGCACTGCGATGTTCACACCGTTAAGGTCGTCCGTAGGCGGCAACGTCGTAAAGCGTTGAGATGGCAAGACAACGTGGGCAAAACATCCATTTACCCATTTGGGAAACGTTTCCATATCTGGGGCCTTCGAAGCATACAAAGTACTCAGCTCCGCCAACCAGCTGCCCGGGACACAAGGCTATATCAGTTATCGACGTCTTGGAATTCCAAAGGACATCCACGCACGCGTCACAATGTACAATGGCAAGCGCTATGCAGTCCACCGCTCTGCTGGACGTGTATTGCGTAGTAAACACATGTGCCCGAGCTGATGGCTCTTCCCCAGGCAACCCCGTCAGTTGTGTGGCTGCGCGCACGTGAGGTGCTGCTGTCACGGTGCTGGAAGGAAGGATCTGGAGCTGATTGCCACATGGCTCGTGACCTTTCCAGGCCCGTACAACAGCTGAAGCAGGGTCCACACAGATTTACAAAGGGTTCAGCGACAGCGACACCTTTATAACCACGCTCGCCATTGAAGTCTCATCACGCAAAACGAGAACAAAGGTATATTGGGGGCAAATGATCAACATGGGCTTCTCACCAGCACACGTGGTTGATGGAATTGAACGGTGTAGTGTGCCTGGAATGGATTTGGCTCCGTTGCCCAGCAATTTCTCTTGGCTTTCTTCTGACGAGGCTGCCTAGAAGCGTCCGCTCGGAGCAGTCGCTTGCAAGGGTAAAAGAATCAAGTCCGAGCTGTGTGCTGCTTAGGCTATACGCTCTTCATTGGAGTCCAGGGGCACGAGTCCAAGGTGTACACACGCAGTTGGATGGTGTGGAGGGCCTCTCTTCCATCACCACGCCGGCTGCGTGGTCAATTGAGTGCCCAATGCCTGCGAGCGTAGCAGTGTATCAGCTCCGTCGTCTCACCATCCATCGCTTGCTCCGTCTACACACACATGGGTGGGGCGGAAACCACATACATGACCCTACATCAACGTCTCCTTAGCCTAGGTCAATCGCTACACAACGCTTGAATTGTAGCGTATACTGCACGGGTCAGTATACACCCGCTCTGGAATAGGAGTAATTGGATGCGTAGAGCCCTCGTGGGCTGTACCACGGCCGCTGTGCTGCTCTGCCTCTCGTTCTGATTGCTTGTCGTGCTTGGGTCCTCCACCTCGCCTCGGACTGGGAAGTCCTCCCCGACCACATTTACATATGGCGATCTCTCAGGAGCCCAATTCCAGGCACATGGGACCACAGATGCTTCACTGTGTCTCCAGTAGCTATGCTTTGAGAAGAAGCCCTTTTTTTGCATACATGGGCTAATCTTTTTCAGTTGTACATCCCTGGTGGCTGAAAGTATATAAGGCCATCCAATTCTTTACTTCCGCTGCTTCACCTGGCTTCTCTCGGAAAGACAGATTGTCTATCGCCTCACAGTATCGGTCTACAGCACACATACTATCTACAATGAGACTCCCAACAGCCGTTCTCGTCTTAATCTTTGCCGCTTTGATTGAGGCCATCCCAATCAAGTACAACACCAAGAAGAACATCATCTTCATGGTTTCCGATGGTATGGGTCTCTCCGCCATGACCACCGCCCGTCAGTTCATCGAGACCAGGGACAACTTGACCTATGAGCAGGCCAGCTTGGAGATGGAGAACTACTTGATTGGTTCTGTCCGTACTCAGTCCTCCTCCACCTTGATTACCGACTCCGCTGCAGCAGGTTCTGCAATCGCTAACGGTGTCAAGACCTACAACGGTGCGATCTCTGTGGACCCAGAAGGGAACCCAAGAGGTACCTTCTACGAAGGTGCTAAGCTTCTCAACTACAGTACCGGTATCGTCTCAACAACCTTTGTTCAAGACGCCACCATCTGTACGCCAAACACCCACGTCTTGTCTAGAAGATACTACGACCTGATCGCTGAGCAACAGTTGGGTTACGGCCATCCATTGGGCCAGACCATGGACATTGTTATGGGTGGTGGTAGACAGTACTTGCACGGTGTCAACTCGACTCAATACCAAACCAAGGGTAAAAGATCTGATGGTGTTGACTACATCCAAAAGGCCCAAGATGATGGCTGGACTTACATCGGTGACAGAGAGTCCTTCGATGAGCTCTACGACGATGAGTCTGATGAGGCCCAATTGCCATTGTTGGCCATTTTCGGTGCTAACAGTTTGCCAATGGAGATGGACAGAAACGCCACTGAAGTCCCATCTTTGACCGAAATGTCCCTTTTGGCCATCGACCAGCTTGTCAAGGCTACTGAGAACTCCACCACTGGTTTCGTCTTGTTGTTGGAAGGTGCCAGAATTGACCACGCTGGTCACGCCAATGACCCAAGAGCCATTGTCGATGATACTGTTGCCCATGCTGACGCTTTCAAGGCCGTCATTGACCGTGTCTCTCAATTGGACACTGAGACCATCGTCGTCTCTACTTCTGACCACGAATGTGGTGGTCTTGGTCTTGGTTACAACGGTGACTACGAATGGTGGCCAGAAAACTTGCTCGGGATCACCACCTCCACCGAGTACGCCATTAACCTCTTGGATGCGTACGACGGTGCTAACGAAACCAAGGCCGAGTGGTTCAGAACTGAGGTGTTGGAAGGTCAGATGAACTTCACCAACTACACCAGTGAGGAGATTGATGAGGTTCTTGCCTCCGACTCCCCACAAGTGTCTCTTGCCCACTTGGTTTCTAGAGCTGCCAACTTGGGCTGGACCTCCACTGCCCACACTCAACAAGACGTTCCACTGTACGCATGGGCCAACACCGAGGGCGCATACTTGAGAACCCTTGCTGCTCTTGGTTCTTCCATCGAAAACACCGAGATCCCAGAGTTCTTTGCCAGAGAGCTGGGTGTTGATTTGGATGAGGTCACTGAATTGATCAAGGACATCCAAACCAGTCCAGACAACTAGTCCTTGAGGCTATGCTGATACCAAAAAAAAACCTATGTTTTAACCTTTTCTCTTGTCGTCGTATACAACGGTAACGTGCTCTTTTCAGAGCATTGCTTACGCTGTTTCTTTCTCTATCTTTTGTCCATTGTTCACTACAATGCTACTGTGTTTCAATATACAATTTTCTCTTCTTTTTAAGACATTGCCCTACGTAGTGTGTACTCATAAAACTGTTGGATGTATGGACATGCGGTTGGATGTATGGACATGCACTGTTGAACTCTAAGTGACACAAAACATTTGTGAGTTCTCACTTGAATTGGAGGATTTTGTTCATGAACGCCTATTTAGCCAGCCGAGAGTGTCATATATGTCATATATCCAGGCCATTGATCACTCATAGCTTTGGGTTTATCCCCTTGAGCAGCTGAACAGCTCTAATGCCCATCCCGAGCCCTGATTGATAACCGTAGCCACTCGCGCCGTAATTATGGATGACAATCTTACCATCTTCAACAACTTCACGTGCTATACGCACGCCACCGTGTCTACTAGGTCTTAGCCCACATACAACACGAACAATGACCAAAGGCTTGTCCAGGATCCTTGGGAAAAGCTCCGTGGCTCTTCTCAAAATGTCCTGAGTTTGTTCCTTGAAGGTGTCTGCCGTCCAATCGTCCTTCTGAAGGAACCCTCCCAGGACCAGCTCGCCATCAGAGTCTGGTCTTGGAATGATGTAAGTAGCCGTTCCGTCTCCCCATCTCATTCTGTTCTCCTGGATATGAGGAGCCTTCACAACAACGACTTGTCCCCTTGTGGGAAAAACATTCGTGTCTCTTACTCCACCAAGGGAAAGTGCTCCGATACCAGAACAGTTGAAAACTACTTTGGTGTTGGCGGAGATGAATCCCTGGGTGATGTGGCTCAAAGTCTTTCTTGTGAACTTGACACCAGTGGACTCCAGATACTGCTGAAACTTACCTAAGAAGAAAGGACAGTTGAAGTTCCATGATGTGAAACTAATACCAAAGGCACAACCTCTAAGCAAATCCTTCTTCTCAACGATAGCAAAATCTTTCAAATAAGATCTATACGAAGCGATCTTCTTATCCACAGGATAAGCCTCCCAGAACTCTGCACTTGGTCGATTCTCAAGGCCACATTTACTCCCACCGAGTGCCCTTTGAAGTCGACCAAGGTTCATATACGTCAGCTTGTCGAAGAGCAAAGTGTCATCGTCATCTGACGTTATACAACTGAAGTTTCCGCCTGCATAAGGTGAGGTATAGTTGATGCTCTCATCGCCAGGAAGGAATTGAGCAATCACGGTGATTTTCTCTGGTGCTACACCACAATCAATCAAGCTCCAGGTGGTATATAACCCGATTATACCAGCTCCAATCACAGTGTACTCCATGACTAGTGCTTTGGATAACAACGGAATGCGATGCAGTTTCCAACACAGAGAAATGCAAGCAGCCTATATATACACAACATACATCACAAGCGTTTTGTACGTTACGAACTACAGAGCAACAGTGACTGAGCCAGTATTTGATCAGGTGAGTGGTTATCCACGAGTCTCGTCGTATTGACTTAGTCTTCCACGGCTAAAGACATGAGACCCATACGATGAGGCAGAAAAATTCCGATCGCTCTATCTTCATTTCTTTCGCCCGATTTGGGGTGCGATACGACGGGCATCATCAGCTTTTACAACCGTGCAAATACGACGAGAATGGTGACCAAACCACACCAATGGTCGTATAGCACCTTATCTCTAAGGCTTCTCTACGACCAGCTTAGACCATGTGCCCCAATATGAATCCTTGTACCTTAAAAAGCGTCCTGTATCACTTTTCTTTGAACAAAACATCTTCAATTGGATCAGAGACAAACATACTATGACTTTAGACAAGAGAAGACTGCTCGTTGGTGTTGACGTTGGAGGCACCAACTCCGATCTCGTTGTGCTCGACCCTTCAAGGCTTGAAGAGGAGGACAGAGGTGTCATCGCATGGCACAAATCTGTGACAACGCCTGATGTATCCGTTGGTATTGAGAAGAGTATCCAAACGGTCTTGGAGAACCCAGCACATGGTATTCGGAAAGATGAAATCGTTTCCGTGACCATTGGAACGACTCATTTCATCAACGCTGTTATTGAAAGAGACTCCAATAGGCTGGAGAAGGTTGCTGTTATAAGACTCTCAGGGCCTTTTGGTAGATCATTACCACCTTTCGGTGACTTCCCTGAGGATCTGGCGAATGTCATCAACGGTTACCATGCCTTCTTGGATGGTGGCTCTAAAGTTGACGGTGAGGACATCAGACCACTAGACGAGGCCGGCTTGATTGAACACTGCTCGCGTATAGGCAAGTTGGGCATTTCAGCTATTGCAGTCGTTGGAACATTTGCCAATATGAATCCAGCACATGAGTTGAGGGCCAGGGAAATCATCAAAGAACAGCTCCCAGAGTGCGATGTTGTTCTCTCACATCAAATCTCAGGTATCGGGTTTGTCGAGCGTGAGAATGCCACCGTACTCAATGCTTCGATTAAGAAGTTTGGTAGAAAGATCATCAAGTCCTTTGTCCATGCTACGAAAAAGATTGGTCTGAACTGTATCGTTTTGCTCTCACAGAATGATGGTACTGTCTTGTCTGTGAAAGATGCCTTGGAGGCTCCTATCAGGACGTTCTCTTCAGGTGCCACCAATTCGATGAGAGGAGCTGCTATCTTGTGCTCAAATGACCCAGACGTTAAAGGAAAGCAAGTTATGGTCTGTGATGTCGGTGGCACCACAACAGATGTTGGTCAATTACTTCCTTCTGGGTTCCCACGACAATCATCCATGTACTCCTACGCTGGAGGAGTGAAAATGAACTTCTCCATGCCTCACGTTGAATCTATTGGCCTGGGTGGTGGTTCCATCGTGAGATTTGATGGCGATTCCCTCTCTGTTGGACCAGACTCCACAGGTGCTGATATTATCACTAAATCTATTCTATTTGGTGGTGATACTATCACCACCTCAGATTTGACACTCGCAAAGTATGTGGATGATCATGGCGTCGAATTATTGCCTGCTACCATGACCATGGGTGATCCGCAGAAAGTCCTAGGTCTATTTGGAGAAGATATGAAACAGAAGTACTCCGATGTTGTCAAAAGACTTCTGGAAAAGGTCATTGATCGTATGAAGACCTCCAAGGATCCACTTCCAGTTATTTTTGTCGGTGGTGGCTCCTTCATTGCTCCTGAGGTGTTGGAAGGAGCATCTAAGGTTATCAAACCACCATATTTCCAAGTTGCAAATGCCATCGGTGCAGCTTTGGGTAAAATCTCTGCAACTGTCTCTGAGATTAGAGCAATCCAAGACACAGAGGAAGCAAAGAAGAACGTCATTGAAGAACTGAAGACAAAGGCTTCCTCTATGGCAGTATCTCGTGGAGCATTAGAGTCCTCCATAACTGTTGCAAATGTGGTCTCTGATGCGGTTCCATACTTGTCAAACATCTATCTCTTCGAGGTGAAAGTCGTCGGTGATGTCGACTATGACTCAGATCTGCTTGTAGGTCCTGTTGACAATATATTTGTTGGTGACGAGGAGGAATACATTCCCGAAGAAGTGTTCAAATGTGCCTCAGCATACAAGAAGGAAAAGATCGACATTGACTACAACTCCTATAGACCTACCATATGTGACCATGTGTGGACCCTGAGTGAGGTTGATATTGACTTCATTGGCTGTGGTGCGTATATTCTTGGCTGTGGAGGTGGTGGTGATCCAAACAGTTCTGTCATTGAGCTAAAGAATCTTATCAAGAATGGTGCAAAGATTACTGTTGTGACATTGGATAAATTCGAAGAGATGACAGGAGGTGAAGGAAGAGCAGCAAAGGTTGCTTACTACGGATCACCAACTGTTTCTGGTGAGAGGTTGCACGCTGACGAAATCCTGGAGTGCTTGGATATCATTGAGAAGTACGAAGGAAAATGTATTGATGGTATCTTCAACTTTGAAGTCGGTGGTGCTAATGGCTTGTGTGGCTTGTGGGCAGCGTACCAGCAAGGCATCCCATTCATTGATATGGATTCGTTAGGAAGAGCCTATCCAACCATCTGGCAATCTTTGACCTCAGTTGTGCATGATGGAAAGGGTTATCCATACACATCGTTGTCGAATGGTAATGGCTTACAACTGATCGTCACGTCCTCGGTATGCGACTCGCAAATGGAGAACGTCTTACGTGATGTCCTGTATCACCAAGGTGTCCATGGTGCCTGTGTGATGCCAACTTTGAACATCGCAGCAGCAAGGGCTGAAACTGCCATTGACACTATCTCGCTGTCTTGGAGAATTGGTCGTGCTGTGTTCCAGGCAAGAACCAACTCTGATCTGGACAACCTCGTTCCAAGAATCACAGCAGCTGTTGGAGCATCATCAACAGCCTGTCTTTTCAAAGGAAAGATTGTTAGTGTTGAGAAAATCCTCAAAAGAGGCTATGGCTATGGTATTGTTGAGCTGGAAGGGCTGGATAAGCATCACAACTCTAGAATCAAGATCCCGTTCAAGAATGAGAACATTGTTGTCTACAAAGTTGAAGATGATGGTAGTCAAAGCTTACTGTGCTCCGTTCCAGATTTGATTACCCTTGTCGACTTGGATGGTAACGCAATTGGCACACAGGATTATAGGTATGGACTGATTGTCTACGTGATGGCATTTTCACCTGATGATAAGTGGATCACTCCAAAGGCCATTGAGATTGGTGGTCCAAAGGGTTTTGGCGAAGACTTTGAGAACTTGGAGTACAAACCAATTGGAAAGTTTGCTCCAACAATCCCTGTTGCAACAGAATTCAACTCTTAAACTAGGTGAAATACATTCTATCTTTTTAGCTGAACGAATCTGACTACAGTTGTAGCATCTACTGTTTTTGACCTTTTCCAGTACGTGTGATACATATCAAATCAGAGCAAAGTCCTGGTTTGGATCTACGAGGTTATCCAGATTACCATTGTCCAGTGCTTGACCAATGTTTTCTAGCCCGTCAAGGGACTTCTCAACAACATACATCCCATTCCCTAGGAGCTGGTGTAGCAATTCAACAAAGCAGCTATAGAGTCTCTGGTCCTCCAGTATCAACGATACCAGACCACCAATGTATATTTCCCAATGGCAATACACGCCTGCTGTTGAGTGGTAGGGCATACAGAGGACAGATTCAAGAAGCTCTTCCACCATCCGTGTTAAAACTTCATGATCTTTTATCCCAATAAAGAACACTGTGAGATACAGGTCAAGACCCAAACAGTGGATAGTATTGGAGTGTTTCAATGTGCAATCCCACATGAAGTCTTTGAGTGTTGATCTTTTGTAATTCTGTCTTTTCAGCAGCTGTAGTTCTGCTCTTAACTCATATCCAAATGATTTGATCTGGCCTTCAACTCCTGGATTCTTATCTTGGAGAGCATACTTGACCAAGTTGGTTCCGCAGAGGTTAACACCCTTGTCCTTCCAGTTTTTCAAGAACAGCTGTAGCTTATGGATTATTGGCTTCATCCCCTTGGAATAACCACATATTAGAACTATTCCGTTGTCTAATACTGATGTCATGTGCTGCTCGACTTCCTGCTCGTCAGGAGACTCCAGCCAGGCGAGGTTATCCCAACCATGATTAGAGCTGATTTGTGCCACGAACTGAGAGAACTGGAACCATTCGACAAGAATATCCAGCAGCTGCAACGCAGCACGATCAGCATGGTTGTAGGACCTTGCTGTATGTTTCAAGTTGGAAGATTTATGCAGTAACTGTTGACAACCATGAAAGTGAGTTCTCCAGCTGCTATCTGATACGTTGGCTGCAAAGATGATGACAACAGCAAATGTGAGACTCACGTACTCTGCGAAGCTTGTTGAGTTATCTATTCTGTCACTCAATACATCTAAGCAGATCTTGAAGACTGGTATTCTGACATTTTTATCCCAAAGCTCTATCTTTTCGTTCATGTTCTCCTTTGCGTAGACTTCCTTCATCAACATTGAACAGTCGTAGAGCACAATGCTATGTATTATCGGGAATATTCTTCCAAGGGTTAGGAGGACATCAATAACCTCCATGAATGTCTCATCTGGGTACATCGAGAAGTTGAAGAAGAAATGGGTTGATTTTACCAGCGTCCATGCAAAATCCAGCAGGGACTTATCATTGAGATGGATTGAGGGATAAACCTCTGGCTCAAACTTGTTGAATGAGCCGAGATAGTCCACAACGATATGGCTCTTCCATTGTAAGTCAAAAAGATCATAATTGGGCACAAAGGTCTCCTGCTCGAATATGAAATCGTCAAAGGTATGGTCCAATGAGCTCATGAAGTCAAGATCACCTGGAAGAACAAGCACCAAATCGTCCACCGTTAGGTTTAACGGTGTTCCAAACTCATTGCTAATGTTCTGTGTGGTGAGATCTTGTCCTGTGCTCCGCTGTGACTCTTCAATCATTGAGCAATCGTTACCATTGTTGCAACCCATATCAGTCTCTGTAACCATTGGCTGGACCACAGCAGCTCCCACCGCTGCCGTATCAAGGGGCCTTCCAGCCGTGTTCTGCTGAGAGCTATTCTCAACAATAAACGGCACCTTGTACGTACACGGGAGATCCAGTCGAGTGCACCTTTTACACACTGGTGATTGCTCGTCACATTTGACATGGGCCTTCTTACATTGAACACATCCTATTCTGGAGTAGCCAGTTGGCTTTCTCTTATAGCGTAAGGGCTTCTTCCTTCCCATTGGGGATTCTCGCTGAAGTGACAGTCAACAAACTGAGAGAACCCGGTAGCAAGGATCAACAACTGGGTAAACTTGCAAGATATAAAGAAGCATTGATGCTCGCTTACAACTGCTACGTAGATAAAATACTCGATGCTGTGGAATGCAAGGTTTAAAGCTTATCTATGTGGTGTATGGGTGTTTGGGTGTTGAGATGTTGATCAAAGCACTGCACTGCACTGCACTGTGGTTACGTATCCTATAATCACGCACAAGTACTATCAACTGCATCATGTTACTCTCTTATATTCACTTGATTTATATAGCTTTTGTTTGATTTATTCCATGGTCACCTTCACTTCTCATTCCCAGGGAAAGCTATACACTGCTTCCCTGTGTAGTTATTGCGGTGAAGTTTCTTAGCACCAGGGTATAGCTCTGCCATTCCTTTGACGTACTCCTGGAAGTTCCATGCTCTCCCATCCCAGTTGGATTCCACCGGCTTGGTTGAGGAGCGTAACTTGGAGGACACTCGTTCGCAGTCTTTCCAGACCCTCAAGACGTTAAGCCCCATGAATTTCGATATGTCCTCTTCAGTGGCATTGGTTTCTCTCCAGACCAGCTTAACAAGATCAGGGTATTTTGACACATCCTCTAGACCCTTAGGGCCGGTAGGTATACCCTCGAAATCAGAGCCAATGCCAACATAGTCCCAGCCTATAGTATCCACAATGTGTTTAACGTGGGCAGCTGCGTCTTCAATCGTGACATCGTCAAGAGAATCGCCGTGCTTCTTGATGAAACCTGGGTAAAAGTTGATACAAACAACACCTCCGTTGGCCTTGACCATTTGTAATACGTCATCCCTGACATTCCTCTCATGTTGAGTCAAGCTATAAGCGGAGCTATGAGAAAACATCACAGGAGCTTTTGCAATCTTCAACACATCAACCATTGTCTTATGTGACACATGGCTGAGATCAACAATCATTCCTAGCCTGTTCATCTCCTTTATAGCATCGACTCCAAATTCGCTCAGCCCTTTATCCTCTCTGCCACAGCTGATTGAATACGCACTTGTAGCAAAGGGATTATCACAGTTATGGGTTATGGTAATATAGCGAACACCCAAATCGTAATACTGTCTCATGACACATAGAGACGTATCGCACTGGTGCAACCCTTCAACCCCCAGTGTAATCGAGATTACTTCATTATCTGAATCCCGATAACTCTGCAGGGCTTCATCTGCAGTTGTCACAAATTTCATCTTATGAGAATAGTCATCAACAAGCCTTCTCACAACATCGATCTGCTCAAGAGTATCCCTAACGATGGCACTGGTGGTGTTGAAATCCTCATACAGCTCAGTGTCACCTTGACACTCAATCCAACAGCTGAAGAATTGGACGCCCAGCCCACCTTGCCTCATTCTCACCAGGTCTGTATGGCACGTAAGAACGGAATCAAAGTCAAACTTGGGATCCTTATGGAGCTCGTAGTGCAACTGTGATCTCAAGAGATAAGGGAAGTCATTATGTGTGTCAACAACCGGAACTGTCTTGTTTAAGGCCTTAAACCTTTCATCCAATGATAAGCTCATGACGCCAATCTTCGCTGAGGCCGATATCAGACCATGAGATAAAACATCACCAAATCAGTAACATATCAACGGGTTTAAATAAGCCACCGGCTCGGATCAGCTCCAGGCAGTGAACAAAGATCACTCCTCCATACCCAGAGAACGTACTTCTCGAGATGTGGTTCTATCGTATGGACACCCCGTTTTAGGAAGTAAATGCGAGATACCCCCATCGTATGTCCCTACACCTAAACCACGAATACGATCGAATCATCAAAGACCGATACGCCAACGTCCACCAGGGTGTTCCAGAGTCGATTACGCACAATGACATACTGAGCACTCTCACTGCACCTGCTCGATAGATCAGATTGACATCTCTATCAGCCCTCTGTATACACGTAAACCCCCATAATATAATCCCTAATGCGGTGAACGATACGGCGCATGTAATTGCATGATCTCATGGCGAAGAACTTCAACAACCACATGAGAGAAGGCTGTATATATGGCTTATAGGATCCCAGATGCATGAGGGACGTTGTAGTGGTGGATCATCATTTGGCATCTGTCATAGAAGGAAACACCAGAGTTATGGAGTTTTTCAGAAAAGTTGATAGAGTGCTTGCGTTGACTGGCTCCTCCGGCCTTCATAACGAAGACCTGGTTCCTGTGCCAGTTTCAAGACGGTTGTGGGGCTTGACGGGATACCTGGGCTACTGGGGTATCTGCTCGCTCTGTGTTACCACATGGTCGACTGGTTCGTCCCTGTTGTCGCTAGGCTTGAATGGCGCCAATGCCATGGGCATAGTGGTTCTTTCCCATTTCTTCATATCCGTTGCTGCGATACTGAACAGCGGATACGGCAGCGAATACCACGTCGGATACTCTGTGTTCCAGAGAATAATCTTTGGTATCAGAGGGTCATGGTTCGGTATTCTTTTGAGAGCCATTCTTTCGGTCGTGTGGTTTGCCTCCCAGGCCTGGTTGGGTGGGCTATGTGTTAACGTCGTCTTGTGCTCTTGGAGTAAGAGTTATCTGGATTGGGAGAACACATTACCAGCGAATGTGAAGATGACCTCTCAGGAGCTATGTGGATTCATCGTGTACCTTGCTCTGAGTTTCCCCTTTCTCATTGTGAGACCCGAGTTCTTGGACTATCTATTGGCCATTGGTTCCTTTGCCATGTTCTTCGTTGCGATGGGCATAACCATTTGGGCTGTCCAGGACAACGATGGTGGATATGGAACCCTGATGAACGCCCCTATGGCCCTCGGCAGCTCTCAAAAGGCATGGGCTTGGCTGAATGGACTGAGTATTTGGTATTCTGCCATGACCTCTGGGATTGCAAACCAATCTGACTTCTCGAGGTTCAATAAAACCGAGTTCATCTCACGCTTGGGAATATTCCTGGGCTGTAACCTATTCGGCTTCATAGTCCCCATGTTGGGCATCATATCTGCCAGTGCCCTGAGCGAGAAGTATGGTGTGTTTTACTGGATGCCAAACTCGATATGTATGCTATGGCTACAAACAAACTACTCTTCAAAAGCAAGGGCTGCTGCCTTTTTCAGTGGTGTTTCGCTCGTCACGTCTCAGCTTGCCATCAACTGTATAGGTAACGGTATCAGTGGGGGCATGGACCTTGCTGCACTTTTCCCACGTTACATCAACATCAGAAGAGGTGCGATCATTGTGTTCGTGCTGGCATGGCCAACTCAACCTTGGCTGTTTTACAACTCAAGCTCTGTGTTTTTACAAGTCATGTCCTCGTTCTCCGTCTTCATCACACCGTTGATTGCGGTGTTTGTCACTGATTACTACGTCATCAGAAAGAGAATAGCCAAAATCTCGGACTGCTACATCTCTGATAGCTCGAGCATCTACTGGTTCTATCACGGCGTGAACTTCAGGTCCATTGTGGCATTTCTCATTGGAGTGGCACCTGGCTTGCCGGGGCTGATCAACACCGTGACCCCAACTATCCACGTGAACACTGGAATCAAACATTTCTACTACGGCTCGTTCGTATTCCAATTTGTCGTTGCTGCTGTCGCGTACTACATCATCAACCTCGTCTTCAAAGTAGAGGTTGGGGAAAGAGACACCGTGGACTACTACAACACGTACAACGAAGAGGAGTGTATCAAGCGCAACATGGAGCCTTACGTCGCAGAGATCATCAACGAAGGAGATAACTCCACGGACTCCAACGTGATCAGCTTGAGTGAGCTCCATGTAAAGCAAAAGTCGTAGTGAATGGTTGTCTTGTCGTCTTAGCTCTTCTGTTTGGTATAATACACACTGGTGGAAATGTAATATGGCATAATACCGTAACCCTGGAAACGTACAAACTCTAAAATGACACAGGGCTTCGAAGCCTCAACGGCTGTCTTGCTTACTCCGCGGTAACGCCGACGGTGCGATGCGTAGAGACGTGAAAAATTTCCGGTAGCAGCGTTGAAGGCTCGGAATGTGTTGATAAAGCGCAATCGCTACTGATCATTCTTCCTATATCTCTGCTTAGTGTTATTGCAAGAGTGAATCATGCCATTTGACGATACTAAGGGGCTACAAATTGCCATTGAAGAGGCCATCACTGGTGAGTTTACCTGAGGCTCTCTTATGTTTTCTCTCCAATCATAGGGGAGTTAGCGATTCTCGGAGTACTAATCATTGTTTCAAGGCCGTGATGAAGGTGGTGTTCCTATTGGAGGATGTCTCGTTGATGAAGATGGGAAAGTTCTTGGACGCGGCCACAACATGAGAATTCAAAAGGGCTCCGCAACACTCCATGGTGAGATCTCTACTCTCGAAAATGCTGGTAGACTTAAAGGCAACGTCTACAAGAGCTGTACCATGTACACCACACTTTCCCCTTGTGACATGTGCACAGGTGCCATCATCATGTACGGTATCAAGAGGGTGGTCATGGGTGAGAATGACACCTTTGTCGGTGGGGAGGACTACTTGAGACAGAGAGGTGTTGAGGTCATCAACATGGATAACCAACAGTGTAAGGACCTGATGGCACAGTTCATCAAGGAGAAGCCTGAAGAGTGGAACGAGGATATCGGCACTGAATGAGTACGTTTACCTTTAGAACCTTGTTGACTATTTAGTGGCACCATTAAACAAACAAAACAAGACATGACATAAGCACTATAGGAACACATCGATAGAAAAGTGAGAAATAAAACACACCTCAAGCTGTACCTGCTGCTGCTTCTGCTACTGCTGTTGCAGTTGCTGCTACTACCTCAGTAGCAGTCTTTGCAGCCTGCGACGCTGGCTTTGGCATGATTCCGCCAAACGATGGATACAAAAGATCCAAGTAGCAAACAGCAGCACCGACAACAGCCATGAGTAACTGTAGGAATGGTGATTGAGATCCCTCTGGTGTCTTAGCACCATGGGATGAGGCCAGCACGGCACCAACAGCACTGAAGATGGTAAACCAGGAAAGAAGCTTGTTCTTCATCATCATGGCCGCCATTGGCATGGACTGAGACACAACATTTGTGGCGGCGGTTGGATCGCTAGCCGGTGAAACATGGATGTATGGAACTATGAGGTCCTCTCTCTTCACTGATGGGGCCATTGTATTGATACTAATAGACAACAATTCGATGGATGGAACCTCCGAGTTGTGTCAGCGTGTCGTTGTGTTGTAACAGCTTGGATTTAGCCGTCGAGGGGCTCAGCGTCGACGATGCCGAAGTTTGGTTAGGGAAACATGTCTTTATCGGTAATCGAAGCGACGGTGATTATGGTGATGCTGATGCCTATTGAGCTGTTCAGTGTATTAAGCTGGATAGCTTCATCAAGCGGTGAACTTGGTATTGAATAGTTGCTATATGCTGTGTTAGACGACTGTAATGTAGGCGTCAATTAAAGGCGTTGAGTGCTTAAGCTACTTGTGTTGCTACGGAGGCTCCGAGATGATCTAAAGATGTATGTAATCTAATGGAGTTGAATGCTTGTATGCTTGTCTCTTCGTCGTAATAAATTTTATGGTTCAATTGGTGAGTTGCTTGATGTTTTTAATCGATATTTACCAATTACTAAGTAAAGCTGGATTATTTTTCCCAAGTTCCCCTATAAATTGGAATTACAAGTTGTTTATGAATATAAAAAAACTATAACAGTAAGTTCTGATTCTTGCAAATAAATTATAACTATGATGTTATAATATTATACTAGAACTCAATAAACATCAGTGATACACTAAATGAATTCTCAGGTTAATTTTTATAGAATTTAACTTGTTTAATTAATCATCTACATTTCATTTGACATATTTGCACGTGGTTGTGGGTAATAGATGGAAACAACTGTTGCATATGGCTCGAGAATAATACTGTAACCGGGCTAGACGCACTAATTCATATGGGATATGAAACTCACAACCAACTCGAAGAACCACAGTGCTTACACTACGTGAATACTAATCCAATTCCAGGTTTCACCAGAGTTCCAAATCTCATCTTTCATAATTGCCTGCTTTAAGAGCAATTATTAACGGTATATGAATCTTTGAAGTTAGCGTGCAACTTATAGTCGATATGGTTCAGCCATAATCGCAAAGCAAAAAAAAAGAAGATATTACCGACTCTGTTAAACTAATATCTCTTCAGCTGTGATGAGATACTCCTTCCGATTAACCTCTTCGATGTCTAAGATTCTCCCTATAAACCATTGTTTCTGAGTGGAGAGAGTTATGGTGTTTTTCATCATATACTTAAAGTCACCACCCATCTCGTTAAATACCGCCCATTGAGGTCCGGTTCCATCTCTAGATCTCGTTGGAAGGAACAACACCAAATCCCCTTTGTTAAAATCACGGATGGTGATTTTCTTTGAATCAATTTGTCTCAGCTTCCTATTATCCTTCAACTCCTTCTTAGCCAAATGTTCAACTTCCTTAAACCTCTTCGAAACACTACCTAGGTAGAGCTCATTTAAGTTGGTAACTAAGTCAACAAATTTCAAGTACTTCTCTTCAAAGGTGGTCAGATTATAGGTCTCTATCACACTGTCCACAATGGAGCAGATTTTTTCAGGCCCAAGATCATTCTCAATGGAATCAAGTTTTAACAATTGCTTATCAGGGAGATCACTCCATATGGAGCACTGATGAACTTCAGCTGGGAGATCGGTCTTCAGCCCTTGTGCTATCTCCACAGTGGCAGAGAGATCACCACCATTGACTTTTTTCAATCCTTTCACTCTGATTATATCAATCTTATTGGTTTTTTCAGATTTAACAGCCAGCAGACCCATACATTTCAACGACTCACAAAACAAATCGTAAAACGTCACCATTATATCACTAAGGTCTCTGGATTTAATAACCAATGAATTGATAATAACCAGGAGTTGGAAGATCATCTGGATGTGTTTCTCTTCAATTTTTGATACTTTGTCGATTTCCTCGTCTTTCTGTGATTTTGCACTCTCCAATTGCTTGAGTCGGTCAGTGAGCTCTTCAATCTCCCTTTGATGAACACCTTTTTCAGAGGCAAACTCATTTTCACGATTCGCCATATTTTCCAAAAGATCATTCTTCATAGACTTCAAGCGATCGTATTCATCTTTGGTGACTCCCAGCTGTGTGGAGAGCTCATCGTTAACTTTATCAAGCTCCGTAACTTTCATCTTCAACACATTCAACTCATTATTCGAAGATTCTTCAATGTTTTTGATAATAGAATCCTTTTCCTTCAAAAGTTCAGATTTTTCATCGAGAGATGTCTTCAAATCATAAATCGTTTTGTTTGTAGCGTTGATATGAGACTCTTTTTCCACGAGTTGTGCTTTCAGCTCAACAAGCTCGCTATTAAGTCTTTCGATCTCTTGTTGAGGTTCCATTGACTTCTTCTTTATAGAGTCAAGTTCAGTATTTTTGTTTTCGATTTGCTCTTGCAACTCTTTGAGGTCCACCTTGTGCTGGTTCTTGAGCTGATCGATAATGTTCGAGTCTTTTTGATGAGATTCAGTGGCTTCCTGTAAACACTTTGACACCTTCTCAAGTTCACAGCTAAGATTAGAAGCTTTAACCTCTTGTTCAGAAAGTTTGAACTGAAGGTGGGAAATCTGAGAGGAATGTTCATCTCTCAAATGTTCAATATCTTTAGACAGAGCATTGTTTTCAAACTCCCTTGTAGAAAGTTCGTGTTTGTATCTTTTCAATTCATCATTCAACATTTCAACGGTCTCCTCGTGCCTTTTCAAATTACTCTTTAAAGCCCTATTTTCGTCATTCAACCTTTTCAATTCTTCTGCATTTGCCAACGTTGCTGATGAGGTTTTCATTGTAGCCTCATTCAATAATGATGATGCCAGTTTCTCATCCATTGAATGCTTAGAGATGATTGACAACCTTTCAGAAGATGGCCATTGTTGAAAATTTTTAAACTGTTCTTGGTGAAGTAAACTTTCAAGTTTTTTAATCTGATACTTATAACCTTGTAATGTAGCATCTTTTGGCTCAGTCTTGGAAGCAACGGGTTTTTTGATCACGCTGCTGGAAATATCGTCAAGTGCCTTGAATAACACTTTCACTACTTCTGCAGAAACGTTTACTCTTCTTAGCTCTTCAATGTAAATTTGAGCATCATTGAATGTGAACTCTTCAAAGGACTCCACTGTTTTATCAGTGTTGGCAACAACTTCAAAATTCGTAAGGCCGTTGTTACTGAATAATGAAATGTCCTTCTTCAAAAGTTTGAGAATATCGCCATAATTTTTAACCCAATTACTTCTTATCTTGATCTCCTTGTCTCTAAAGATTGCGAATTCTTCATTTGTCTGTGATATTTCCTCCTTGACTGCTTTCAGCCATGCACTTCTTCTTACCCCTTCAACGACGTAAAATCCGTACAAGAGTGGTAAATCAACGGTATGAGCCAAAGAAGATTCTAAAATTTGAACCTTCTCCACTTGCGGACTTAGAGATCGAAGAGATTCCTTAAGAGTGACAGCTTCTGCCTGCGACAGTGACAGCTTGTGTAACAAAGATGACAACGACAGTTGAATCTTAGCAATGAGGTCCTTGTAGGATGTGAATAGTCTGTAGAGAGACAAAGCCAGATCGTAAATCTTAGTAACGTAATCACTTTTATGAGCTTGGAGCATTTCCAAGATAAGATCTATACTTAAGGCATCCATTGAAGTCTTTGTCTGTTGTAGCATCTTCTTTGTATCCCCTTGCGTCTTGTCGCACATCTGTTTCAACTCTGTAAGCCATTGATCAGGATCTGACATGTTAAATATATTAGTCGTATCATTTTCAAGGCTACTAACGCCATATTCCACCTCTGTTTGTAATTTCAAACTCTTACTCAGCCGATCTCGTTGTGATAAAAGAGCACTAGTTAAATCCTTGTTGATAGAGAAACTCTCACGGGCATTGTGTGCTATGTCCACCCTGTTTAGTAGTGAGGATAGAGGTGACCCTTCTACAGTGTGAATATCTCTCAGTAGGTTGTAGTGAGTTTCCCAATTGGCGTTGAGCGACTGCTTCTGAAGATGGTTTAAGAAATCCATTGTGGAGTCAAATGTGTTCTTCACGTCGCCAGAGTAGTTCTTGATATAGAGATATGCCACCCTCATACTGCTGAACAAAGACTCCACTCTTGACCTTAGTTCCGCTGATTTCTTCAGGTAAAGCGTCGAATCTGACTCAATAGCAGCGATCCAGCCAAGGTTTGTCGTTAACAGTCCGATTAGTTGTCTCGACTCTTTAGACTTTGCCAGCTTATCCAAATTAACATCCAACAAAGGTGAGTTTATCGGATGGATCAACGAGGTAAACTCATCAGAGTACTTGGTACTAGCATATGCCCTGTTGCTATTAACAGCATTAGTATCCGTCACAAACAGATTCTTATCAAAGACGTAGATATCCTTCACATGGTCTAAGGACGACGACTTCAACCTGTGCCCAAATGAGGTGAGTAAGAACAGATGGTTCTTAGGCACGTTCAGTTGTGTTGAGCAGAACGCCTTGAGCTCATCAAGAGACAGGAAACAGTACCTGTTTACCCTTATTATAACACCAGTATGGGCGTTTCTTATGACAATGTTGTTATCAATATCGGACATGGTTGTGGCAAAAGATAAACAACGCTTCTCTCACTCTCCCTTAGCAACACTGTAAAGCTCTCCCACAAGAATATGAATACGTCACGTACTGCAAGCCTGTTATCACCAAGAGACTCGTGTTCTTCGTTCCCACTTTGCCTTACTAAGCACCGCGTTGAATCCCTACAGATTTGTCCATCTTGGAGTAAATTAATCAAGTGTGGTTAAAATGTACACAACATACACACACATAGCATTGCGTAATATGGTGTGTGCTTATGTAACGGATGACTAAGACTGGTGAGTTCAACAGTCACGTGAAATGTTTGAATGTAAACACGTGACGAATTTTGGAACTAACATCCTGACACCACTGAGCTTCGACTGACTTTTCACCGTTGGTGGGTGGGGGGCATCAACACACCTTCAAAACACTTGTTTAGAGCATTTGGTTTAACCAAGAGAGGAGCGAAGGCCATGACAGAAGTAACGTACCATACACTAGAGGCTGGTAACGATGAAGAGCTTCATGCGTTGAAGACCATGATTAGCGATGATCTTTCGGAGCCTTATTCCATCTATGTGTATCACTTCTTCCTCTCACAATGGCCAGAGCTCTGCAACATTGCAAAGTTGAATGGTGAGACGATTGGTGTAATCATCTGTAAGATAGAACCACATCGAGACGTCAGATCGAGAGGGTATATAGGGATGCTCGCTGTTAAGAAGGAACATAGGGGGCACGGAATTGCAAAGAAACTGGTGCGTATTTCCATAGAGAAGATGATCAAGGCCGGGTGTGATGAGATCATGTTGGAGACGGAGGTGGTTAACAAACCGGCAATTGCTCTCTATGAGCATATGGGATTCATAAGGAGCAAAAGACTCTATAGATATTATCTTAACCAGCACGACGCATTCAGATTGATACTGCCAATCACTTCAAAGTCAACGGTACGGTCTGTATACTTACAACATTCGGATCAACTTGCTACATAGTTTTCATTATAACGAAGGCCCTTTTTCTCCAGTTTATAGGGAATTAATAGTATACATAGTATCTCCCCTTGTTGAATCCAGTTCACTCTTCCTCTTCGAACTTTGGAGCCAAGTAGAAGCGAAGATAACCAGATGGCAACTTGTACTCAAACAGTGCCGGTGTCTTTTCAGAAAGCTTAACGCTCATTGCAGGAGCTAATGAGGACCCCTTAACAACATCCAAGAGGTACTTCAAACCAAAACTCAACAAGACAGGCTTGTTCAACTCAACTTTCACGGTGTTCTGTGGATTCTCCAAATCGGTAAATGGTTTAAGAATCACAGAACCGGTACCGATATCACCATTGGCTTCGAATTTGATGGTATCCTTTGTGACGACAATGGCCAAGGAATCAGAGAGTTGTGATAAATCTCTGGCAACCTTTTGGAAATCTGAAGATGGCAAGTTAACCACAGAGTCGTATTCGATATCGTCGATATCGAGGAAGTCGGATTCAATGTCGATGAGTTTAAGAGAGTACTCAGAGATTCTATCCTTTTGTGTATCTTCAAAGACAATGAGAACAGACTCCGGTGTGTCTTCAGCAACCAAGCTCAGAGTATCGTCGTTGTTACCACACTTCAACACTTTAGCCAAGGCCGTGAGGTCAACACCCAAGGTGATGTTGTGATCACATCTATAACTGGTGAATGAATCCTCACCAATCAAAAGAGAGACTAAGAGAACACGGGAGTCATCAACGGCCTGGACAGTGATACCACTTGGTGAGCAGTTGAAGTTACACAAATGAACGGTATCTTTGAAAGCATCAATAATCTAGGAACAAGAGTTAGTATTTTCAGACGAATTCAACAGAAAAAGACCCACCTTTTTGAAGAAAGCAGCTTGTTCGAATTTGGCCTCAAGCATTGTGTGTTATATGTGTATCTCTTTAGTATACGTCGTACAGTATCTGAGCACTTTGTTTGGTTAAGTGACTGTTAAAAAGAGGGAAAAATTCGTTTGCCATTGGACGCCCAAGGAAATTTGGAACACGACGCGTCGCACCAATTTTTTTCTTCTTTGCTTTACGCGTCGAGATGGAACTGCCCAAACCAGAGCACGTGATGTACAAACAGACATTCACGTGCTCTGGTAGGGACACCTCACATTACACCGAGGTGTGTGCTTCAAAGTTATTCAGGGAAATCCTTCTCTCTTCCTCTTGACTTCCCTCATCTGATCCTCCAAGACGGAAACATTTGCAGACAATGAGCAACGTTAAGATCACCGAGAAGGTTGCATCGAGTTATATCACGTGAGTTCGAGTTACTGTCCCTTTTGCTTCTTCTTTACTGTTTCTAACACATTCCCTTAACATGTAGTGCCTTTGCAGAGAAGGTCAAGGCTTCACATCAACCATTTGTCTCTGGACAAGGGGTTATAGATGGTGAGAGATCCAATAGAGGTAACAAGCTGAAGTTTGGCGCTGATCGTGTACATAGAGATCACATTGATGGTTTTAACAACTATTTGGAGACACCCGAGGAAGTTGAGTACAACGGTGCCCGCCGCTTAGTGTTCAAGAGAAGAAGAGATGAAGACGACGAATATGACAGCGACGAAGAACATGGAGTACAGGACGACGCGGAGGATGAGGAGGATGAGGCGGATGAGGAGGATGAGGAGGATGATCCTTATGCAAGTATCGACTTATATGAGATTTTGAAGCCTATCACTGCTCCTGAGGAGATTAGCAATAGAGAGAGCATATCCAGAACATACCAGAGTAAAGTGTTGAGACACTTTACTAGCCAGTCCATCGAAATCATTGAGAAGGAACAGGACACAGTAATGAAACTTTCGTCCTTGTTGGATTTCCTTTTAGGAGAGGATGAGAAGGATTTGCTTGAGGCTGGCCTTGAGCTTCCAGATTATGATCATAATTTGACACCAAACAAGGCACAAGGAGAGATCGACCTAGATAAGCGCATTACACGCAAATCTGTAAGCCAAGAGAACGATCCATTCTTTGCCCTTCCACAGTTCAAATTTGATCCAAACCAAGGTTTACCTGCTCAAGAGGCTGAAGAAGCTCGTCAACTGTCACAAGTTGCCCTTCAAAGAACTCAAGAGTTCATCAGATCTTTGACACAAGTCAGAAATGGGCTGTCAAGGGCACAGTATTTAAAGGAGAAGATCTACGCATGGGCAAGAGAGATGAACGGCGATCCAGATGAAAGTGATGTCTACGTTGCTGAGAAAGAGGCTGCTGCTAAGATAGCACAGGCCGAAAAAGAGGCCAAAGCAGCCCTTGAAGCTTCAAAAGAACCTTCTGTAAGTCGGAAGGGTACGCCACAACCTGGGAGAAAAAGAGGTAGAAGAAGTTAGCTTAATAGCAGTATCATGAGTATCATTATTATACAGAATCTCATTCTAAGTATGGTCCAATCACCAGCCGTCTGTAGACTCGTCAAGAACCTTAACAAGGGAAGAAGGAACATTTGGAGTCGAACTTTTGAAGAACGGAACAACAGAATATTCAATAACATCGTCAAATAATTCATAGATCAAGTCCTTCAAATCTTCTCCTGTTTGTTTGAAATCTGGGAAGGCATTGATCTCCAAGAGTTGCACTTGGAATTTATCATCCACGATAAAGTCCAATCCATAGAGCTCAAACGCATTCTTCAAAGGCTGGAAGTTCATCTTATCAACACTGATAGCTGCTTTGAATACCTCACGGACAACTTCACATATTTGATCAAAAATTTGAGATTTTGATTCAGCGGAAACGCCTTGTAACTGTTCAAACTCCACAACGCTGTTATTTCCCACGGCAGCTTCGCCTTGTAGACAAGTGTTTGTCAAGTGACCAAACATTCCTATCTCATCATCGTTATCATCCCGAGGGGATTGATACTCGCTAGCAGCAAACAGTGTCAAGATTCTCTTATAGACAAGGACCTCTAAACTTCCATTGGCAAGAACGTATACTCTGAAATGGAACTTCTTGTTGTGATATTCTTCAAGCAGCAGTGGTGCTTCCATATATTCCTGCACGACAAAGTGTCTCAGTTGAGATGTGATGACACCGTGATTTTCCTCGCTGGCATCTTCACCTTCATCATCAGTTGGTAACTCCTCAAAAGAGTCAAAGATCGCTTGTAATTGATCAACTGTACGGAAAAGACGGATTCCTTGACCCCTGTCAGACATTGATGGCTTTAAAATCCATGTTTTCTCACCCTTTTCAATTTCAGAACGTAGTTCATATGCCTCATCGAGAGAATCTTCCAAGAACTCTGCGTAATCAACCTCCAATTGGAAAGTCTCAGGGAATGCCTTTGTGAGAATTGACTGTGGATTTTTAACAACATATGAGTGTACTGTATGTGCCAAATAGTGCTTTCTGATGAGTGCCTTTCTATAGATATAAGAGTTGACGAGGTACTTGTCAGGTGAAGAGTGCAATAGGTCAAAATCCAAATCTTCATATTCACCATATTGGAACGTCTTCCCTTGAATAGATCCTGTGATTGGAATATCTGGCAAGTGAGACTTGATGGCCTTTGTTAATGCAGGGTGGATGTATGAGTATTTGTCAATAGATAGATAAATCGAGTTTTCCGTATTGGTTTGCTGACTTGAAGAGATGCTAATGTAAAATCAGTCAGTATTGGATACGTATAGATATACATATATTGCTTTTGTAGGATATACCTGTTTAAATACTCACTCTAAGTTGATTTCACCAGATGTGTGAACTTCCTTAAAGATGGCCTTCAACGGTGTAACACTGTAGAAACGGTTAGTAAAATGGTTTTGAGAAAACCCCCCTTTAGACACAATGTATATACGTACCTTACATGTCCACGCCCTAGAACAATACCATCATTATGTTCACCTCTTTCTTCACTTGCGAGAATGGTTTCATGGACTGCCTGGAAGTCAGGTTTCCATTTGAAGATGTATTTGCTCTCTGCACCATCAACAATATCTTCATCAGGTCTGGATGATCTTTCCGCCATTTGGAAGAGAGATCTCCATCTGTTTTCCAGGATTGAGGTGTACTCGATCTTTGTTTCGCCCAGTTTCAACTCCTTCTTTAGAGGAACGTTCACAGCATAGAGGTCAACATCAGAGTTCCAATTGTCGTACAAATGTTGAATCAGCTTGACAGAAATCTTACTTGCTTCATCAATGATTAACTTCTGTTCAGGCGTAATCTCTCTTGTGTCGAAACCATAACTCAACGCTATGGAATTGACACCAGAGAGGGCACCTTCCATCGCAGCACCAATGGTACCTGAAGACGTTGCGTAGACCGCTGTTGTATTTCTACCAAAGTTTGGACCCGAGACCACCAAATCGACCGGCCCCTTCTCCTTGTACAAGTGGTACACACCGATATCAGCACACGAAGCCGGCGTACCATCGATCAATGCCCATTCTTGGTGCTGAGATCTTAAGTGCTGTTGCGGCTCATCGAACGGACCAAGAAACGTGTTTTGACCTTGGGCGTTTGGGTAGATGAACGTGGCGCTTAGATCGTGGCCTGCCAAATGAGCCTTGCCGATCCATGAACGCTGTGTATGAGGGACGACAATAGACAGTTCCCAATCAGTGTCTCTCTGTACGGCCTCCACGAAGGACTTGATGTAAGGGGAGGCAGCATCGGACAGAGGTCCATCATCGTTTGTAAGCTTTTATTTGATTAGTTCCACATTCGCCAGGCATCTCAGCCAAAGAGGAGGGTCAGAATCACTTACCAAGACGTGCATAGCTTCCTATTCTACGTTGTTGAGGTTGCTTTCTGCTTTGAAGAGGAGGAACTAAGAACTCATCGAAGTATTAAGTCTCTACTTCTCACCCCCCGAAGCCACACAAAAAACACACACTTGAAAAATAAGTAGGGCATCAAAAATTTTTCGACTGGAGGAACAACAGCTTTGAAGGGAAAGCCACTATCAAAGGGAGCCCAAGAGAGGTAAACGAGGAAGAGGAAGGCGTGAGATATCTATGCAAGCAACAGGATGTCGTATCTTTTGGGTAATATGATGAATCAAATGGAGGCTGATCCTGAGAAGGTGAAGTTTGCCGAAGTTCAATTCGATGCGATGAACACAACGTTCAATACGTGAGTGGGCCTTATATCTACATGATCAGGGGTGGAAACACTAACAGTTTTGCCAGAATGCTACGAACCTGCCAGAGCAAGTGCATACCTGATGAGTATGGCGAAGCAGAGCTGAACAAGGGAGAGACTGTGTGTGTTGATAGATGCGTTAAGAAGTTCTTCAAGGCTAATCTTGCCATGGGGAGAGTAAGTTTCCAAGATGATTGTTCATGGAAGACTAGGGATTACTAACATTTGTATTAAACCAGTACGTTCAAGCCAAGGGATTTGTCCCTGCCAATATGAGGCAGTACGACCGATTCACGAGATGACTCCAACCTGTGTATATAGTAATAATGTCCATATATAAATTGATGACCATAAGATAAACCACCTGGAAGCGCACGTATCAACACACATGTATATAGTTACCCTACTTTCACCACAATTCATCCAGACACCTAAACATCCGGACATTTCAGGTGCGCATACCAATAGGGGTTTTTTTCTCGCTGCGCAAAGTTCACCACGTAGAAAAAGGCACCAACACACTATGAAAATTTGACCTAGCAAAGTACCTTTTCCCATAGTTAAGGAAAAACCCGCCTAAGAAAAAAAATTGTATGTGAGTATCTAAGTATGGGGGGCCCAGTGGAGATTCCTACAGGGTGACAAGGCTTCACCAGTATCGAAATTGGCGGCACAACGTTAATACAGGGGGACGATCTCGGGGTTAATTAAGCCAATTGAGCTTGTCGAATACATCATTTTACCATGAAATTAAGGGATGTCTCCAATTGCAAAAGAACTCGAGAACTACCATCATCTCCATAACAAAGCGATTACAACTATGGGCAGAATGACACCGTCACACGGCTTTAGGGACTCGGGGGATTCGATTTCTCGATTCAAAAATTACAAAAGCACTATAAACACGCTGATAACATAGCTTTCATTTTCAAAAAAAGGGGGAGAAGGGCCCTTTGGTTGGTTCACCTAAGGGCTTTTTTCCCTCATTTTACCCTATGGGAATTGCTCTTGAGGATTTATCAACAAAAAAAAATTAAGGAGAGAGGTTCGAATTGGCGAAAAAACGAAAAGTGGGAAATCGCACAGACCCCCAAATTGTTGGTGTGGGTGGCTCGCGCGCTACGTTTTTCCCTCTTTTGTGCGTTTGTTTTTTTTCTCTTCCCTCCTTTCTCTTTAGTGGTGGTGTCCGGATGTTCTGTTGTTTTTTTCCGCTTGTTTTTGTGGTTGTTGCTGTTCTCGGTACCGTGTTAATCTCTACGGCAACAGCAATAGCTGAAAGAACGCATACGCGAAAAATATTCGACGCGTTTGTTTTTGTTTACTGTTTTTTCGCCCGCGCTTTTGCTTTGCTGTCGTTCGGCGCTGTGTTGTGTCCGCAGCTCGCGCTAAGTGACCACGCCCCCTCTGTGTTTTCGCCCTGTATAAAATTTCTCCCCTGGGATCTCTTGTTTTCTTCCCTTGCCCTTTGTTTACTTTCGCTTGGTGAATACGCTACTAACAAACACACACGTTATACAGAACAATGTCCGGTGCTCAAAGAAAACTCAAGACCTCCAGAAAGAAAAAAGGTTAGTTGTGCTTCGCTCTCCAACAGCATCGCGTGTTGTCGGTGCTTTGGCTTGTCTATGTTTATGTTTATACTAACACGCTTCCATAGACCCAAATGCGCCAAAGCGTTCTCTTTCCGCTTACATGTTCTTTGCCAACGAGAACAGAGACATTGTCCGTGCTGAGAACCCAGGTATCTCCTTCGGTGGTGTCGGTAAGCTCCTCGGTGAGAAGTGGAAAGCCTTGACCCCAGAGGGTAAGGTTCCATACGAGCAAAAGGCTGAAGCTGACAAGAAGAGATACGAGCAAGAGAAGGCAAACTACCAAGCTCAACAACAAGAGTAATCTAATTGAGCGTGTGTCGGTTTGTTTGTGCGTGCATTGCCTTTAGTCAATACTATGCATGCTTGCACTTTGCTTCTGTTCGCCTTCCTTTTACGGGCTTTTACTCATCCTTATCAACGTTGATCTGTCTTGTCTCTTGTCTATGCTTTTCAGTGGTTAACAAGTTTAGCCTCGAATTTTTGTGAATTGTTTTTTCAAAGCTTTCTCTCACTCCTCTTTTTATTGTTTTTTTATATCGATCAGGTTATATCAGGATTAGGATGTTTGTATAATATACTTCAACTGTACTATTCAATACCATCATGTAGATACTTCCGCTTACATATTCAGTCATTATATATATAAATCATATCACAATTAATATATCATTAAAGAAATCGAATATTGTTTGTCATCAGTATTAAGAAACGATTCATAGTAGCAAATCATATATCGTCGACGAGGATCAATGCTTGAAACCTAACTATGGCAATCCATATTGCTTTGAAGGCGTAACATCCGTAACCAGATCTCTTCGCATAACAGCTCTGCTAACCCGGGCTGGACACGTTCAGTCACAACCAACTGCTTCAGTAACGAAGAAACTGCAAGTTTTGTATCACTTGTCTTGGCTCTATGGTGGACTCTCTTGAAACAGTACATCATAACTTCGTTTAAATAATCAAGGGGTTTCTTCTCTAAAGTCTGGGAGTCCCCTACAGTTGTGGTCTCATGAGCGATTGGTTTCTCACAACACTCTTCAGTTTGTGAAACTTCGAGTCCACTGGTATCAGCACATTTATCCATTTGGAAAACCACAGAGCTTTCAATATCTTCATCCACATCACCATCATTGTGATTCTCTTTAGTACCATTGTGGTTATAAACGTTATCGGGAGAAGTTACACCAGTTTCCGTGGACTTCATCAATGGACTAGAAAATGTTTCCAGAGATTGGCATTTATCGGATTCTTCAGTTGAAATACACTTGTACTGATCTCCACATCCTTCGACTAGCCCAATTGGTGACACTGAAACCAGCTTTTTCTTGTCAGTGAAATTCCACTTCAACGTTGCAGGGCTTTGAGAGTACAATTTGTTACTCAAATTATATCGTGGCCTTTTCGATCTTGGTTTGTTCTCAGCTATCCATTCATCTTTGGCTTGTATTAATGGGACTAATGGTGTACTTTTCCTCCATATTTTGATGAATTTTGTCTTCAACAAAGCAGTAGCAGAGGGTCTGCTCTGTGGGTTTTTGAGGAGGCAAAGCTTGACAAATTCCTTAATGTGTTCACTGTAGTTGGAACCTGTCAATACAGGTGATGGATTCTTCGGTATTTGAAACAAAACTTTCATAGGCTCATAGTCAGCATAAGGTGGAGCACCAGACACCAATTCAATAGTTGTTATTCCCAAGGACCAGATATCAACCTTCTCATTGTATCCACACTTTCTGGTGATAATCTCAGGAGCCATCCAAAATGGCGTACCGACAAATGTATCCTTCCGAAGTTGAGTTGGAGTGATCTGACCAGAAACACCAAAATCTGCAAGCTTTACTTGTCCATCCGCAGTCAAAAGAATGTTTGCAGCTTTGATATCACGGTGTACCTTTTTCTCACTGTGTAAATATTCCAAGCCTTTTAAAGTTTCCCTGATGATAAAACTAGTCAGTTCTTCACTCAAATGTTTATGGCACTTCAACAAGTCAGCACAAGAACCACCACCACAGTATTCCATCACAATCCACATGCTCACATCACTGACAAACGTCTGATAGTAGTGTGTAATATAAGGTGAACGCATCTGCGACAAAAAAGTAATCTCCTGGACAAGAACTTCGATTTCGTCATCGGTCTGTTCAAGATTGACAACTTTGATAGCGACCACCTTTGACGTAGTTCTATCAATTGCACGGTATACATCACCAAAGTTACCCCTTCCAATACAGTCATCTATTGCGTAGTTATCACATAAATCGCGCATTGCCCCGGAGTTCATAGTGAAACAGTAGAGTTCTGTAGCCAAGAATATGGAAGATAACCAAGAGAAGCACACACTGGATGCCACCTAATAAGTAACCTCAATGGTTGGCGAACGGAATGAAAAGAGGTTATTGTAATAGCGGAAACGTGCTCCGTGTCAAGGACCAGTTGGCACAAAAGACAAAACAACCCCTGCCATAGTAACCACAAAACTCTCACGTCAGGCACAAAGATCTATAGCATTTAATGGCTCGACGATGGTCTGAAATGAGGGATCTTGAACATACTCAATCTCTTGGATTTTGTGTCAGCTGGTGCAACGCTTGGGGATGGGCCTTTCCTTGCTGATGGCACCATAATTGTATGTGATCTTTTGATTGACTTATGCTTAGCCTTTTCCTGCTTTTCAGGCTGTGTACGTAATGATTGTGGTTTAACCACCGACTTTTTGGGGATTGTTGACGCCCAAAAGGCCAGTTGGTGCCTGTTGAGGTCCAAGACTGGGTTAACTTCATCGCCATGGAGAACGTTGTTGAAAATCAGCAATTGAGAGACATCAAAGATTGGTCTATCTGGGTCACCATGACAATGTGTTAGGGAGTATTCGAACAGCGTCACCTCTTTCCGTTCGCCATGGACATCTTTGATAACAACTAACGAGGTATTGGCTCCATATATCAAGGCCTTGAGTACAAGGGGAATATTAGCTGAGTGAACAGCCTTGATAAGAGCATCGTTAGGGTTGAAGGATACATCCTTTTGTAAGAAGTCCTTATTCACATATTTTTTCACAATGTAGTTCTTTCTCTCCTCGTCGGAGCAGTCTGGCGAAATGGTTGTATCGTTGGCAAGGTATGAGTTCACCAGCCTATTGGAAACATGGTACAACAGCTCATGCATTTCCTTAGAGGCAAACACCTTCTCATCCAACTCCAAAGACCGTATCTTGGAGATGTGTGTTCCCATTGAGCGATGTACGCCAGAACACTTGATACACACAACAACAAGGAGGTTCAAAGATATCCATTCAACACCCACGGTGCTTCCGCAATCACAGCATTTCACATTGGATGGGTCAACATCTCTCACAAGCTGCAACGGCGTAGCGTCTCCAATCTCCAAAGCCTGGATATCTGGCTGAGCGGGTATTTGTGAGGCCCTAGCCGCTGTCCTCACCACAGAGAGTCGTTTGACGCCGTTCTTCTCATGGTTATATTGGTTATCATCTGCTTTCAGCGCAGCAGCTTTGTTCAAGTACTGTACCCATTCATCCCTCTCGTCCTCACTGTTGACCTGGAACAACCGCTTCACGTTCTTTGGAGTTATAACCTCTATGCAGTACTTTCGGTCCTTAAGAGTGTCCACACTTTTGACACAGGCAAAGGTGATGTCCAGGGGTTCATTCCGAAGCTTGTGAGGATGTTTATAGTCAACATATTCCAGAAAGAAGTTATCCTTAAGCGCTATAAGCTGTTTATGCCATCCACTCTTTCCTCTTCCTCCAAGGGTATAAAACACACCAGAGTTGGGAATGCCTGCTAACGGACTGCTTGGCCGCGCATCACCGTTGGTACTATCCTTCTTAAACATAGGTTTACCTCCCTGTTTATCCTCACGTTGTCCGAAACTTAGTACAAGGACATCCCGCATCCCCTTTAGCTCCGATTGGTAGTTTTCCTTGTAGTTCTTGTATAGAAAGTCGATTTTGGGAATGTGTTTGTTGATGGTACACTCGGTTGGTGATGCCTTCGCGACAGCGGCTGATTTGACCTGTGTTGTGTGTGCAACGAGGTACTGTGAGAGGTCCGTCAGCAACTTTCGCATTGCCAGCCCACCAACAAGCTCGTTGAGGAAATGGAAGTGGTCGAACCTCATCAACTCATAGTGAGAGTAAGGGGGTTTTGCGCTTGTTGTAGCAACAGTCGAATGGTACTCTGCAAGGTCTTTGTTGTAGAGCTTTACCCTTGTGTGGAATGTACTGAAAGCCGGTGAATTGTACAGGTCGATCAGTGGCGTAGTTACGTTCTGCACAAGTCTACCAGACTCTTCAATATCCCTCTTTGATTGCTCGGTAAGGGTGGATATCAGACTGCCCACCATTTCAACCAGGATGTCATTCCCTAATCCATGGCCAAGGTTTGCCAGGTTCGACAGATAAGAAGAGAATCTTGACCTTGCCAATGCAACGTTTCTCATTTGTTCATCCAACGTCTGTGCTCTTTTGATCAGCACTTTCAGAGTGCTTATCATTTCAACGATAAGCCTCTCTTTGGTTACTATTACTCTTCTGTATTGCGTTCCATCGGAGGGTAGCTCCATCGGATGGTCTTCAAAGCCCTGTATTTCTGGTGATTCTTCAACCATCTCCATGCATTTGTCCACAACCACATATGAGCTCCATGAAACTAGGAGTTCATCTCCATATGATATTGCGATATAGTACTTGCCTGATTCTTTAACACATATTTCAAAAGTGACACCTGCGGCTTGATCATTTCTGAGACTACGCTGCACCACTGCATCAAGATCTGAATTCCAAACCTTTAGTTGTAAGTCTGGTCTGAGCTCATTATCCATGAATGACAAACGAATGTTGATTTTCTTTGAGCTGGATAGATCTAATAAGAAAGGGAACTCCTTTTGATCTTGATTCTGAGTAAACTTCACAAGTGAGGTTGAGCTGATACTGATGGACCCAGATTGGGATTTAACGGTGATTCGATCATCACTATCGGCTGATTCGATGGAGGCGGCCAGATCTAACACTGAAGAGTTTACAAACAAAGGATGCTCATATCTCGATGAGTGTATGCTGGTGCTTTGTCCCATTAGGTTTCACTGCCTTTCTGAATGCAGATTTTGGACTAAAGTATAATAGAGGTTCCTGACATGAACAAGGGGAAAGGACGTGAGGGAAGAAGGCAAAAAAGGGCCTTCAGATTCAAATTTCACTAACACGCAACACTCTGTTGTTTCAACGAAGAATATGGTTATTTCAACACCCAGGTAATGTTACGGAATCTTAGATTTTGATCCGGAAGCATATTATGACGATGGCGCAGACTCTCCCTGCCGCACAGGTGTGATACTCAAGCCCACAAGGGCGGCTTGCTCAGCATCTACATATATGTTACCAATAAAGCCCAAGTGGCCAGTTAGTACTGACTTGGAAAAAAAGAGTCCAGAATATGACTAAATATAGGGGCACATTCTTGTCCATGCAAAGAGACGTATTTGCTTGGGCATCGAGACCGTTCTTTTCTTCCCAACTTGCACATTTCTTGTCTGGGTGTGGATAAGAAAATTTTTGATTGCGTTGACCGTTGTGAGTTGAAACCGATCAACAGCTGAGGTGGAATTAATTACATACATGAGAATTACAAATCTCCATTGGTTCAAATACCCGTGAATAGCAAGTCAATGCTTAGTAGGTTCTAAGGCAAAGCCAGAAAAAAACCCCAAGCCCAAAAATAATGTGGTGTCTCATGCTTAAATTGTGTCAGTCAGATGGTCTCGCTCACGCACGGGATTCGGGTGAGGACCCAAAGGTTCAGGAATGCACAGTTAAGCGAGGGTTTACGTAAGTAACATGAAAAGGGTGTACATAATAGCCACTTTGCTTCGATAACCAATGCTTAGTATATCTCGCACACTGTAGAGGTGACTGGTTTGAATCGTTGTAGTAAATTTGGAAATGGCTTGGATAGCATTGCATTTGTTAAACCGTAAATCGAATGTCATGTACGTGTGCTGTACCGTAGATTTGTTAGTCCATAGATACGAGATGTAAGCAGAACATCTCAAATTCGATCAAGGAGGGAGGGGTTGAGGGCATAAATCATAATCCAAATCTATATATCATTTAGGAGTTACTACATACATTGCTGAAATCAGAAATGTCAGCCAGTTTGACTAATCCAAACTGGCTGGCGAACTACAAGGCTGTTTCTCTTCCACCTAGATAAACACCGTTGCAATTTACTCACGAGAGTTGAATATCTTGAGATAGATTTATTTCAGCTAGTCAAGGAAGAGAGACCTTATAATGCTTAGGAGAAGCAAAATAAGCCAAGAGCATTGCATAGATGACGGTAGCAAATCGTTCTTTTGAGTTTCAATCAGAGTTCAAGTCTTAAAATAGCTTCATCTCAGTTATTAGAACTGATAAGCTTTACAGAAGTGCTGTACTTGAGATAAATATCGAAGTATGAACCTGTGTAAAGGGAACAAGAACTACAGAATACTGCCAGGAGTAAGGACGCAACTCATATGTTAAATGAGTCATGTAGTCTCATAGCTGAGATAAGTTGCAAGGTTTGTAACACTCCAATGTCATTTCGTGTCTTCCCGAATAGGAGGAGAAACCATCAGCTCATTGGGCATCGTAACACACACAACCGGAAAACATTATGCATATACCGTGACAACTTGTGAATTTCAGCTCAGCCCCGAACTTTGAGGCACTCTCAATGAGAGCGAAAAAAAAAGGCTCTGAATGTGTTGTTTATCAATGGGAAAGACGGGCGCGACGGTGATCAGGAGAATGTCACCATCCGTTAACCTCGCCACTCCGGAAAGATTGGAAACATATATCAAAAGATAGCTACAGTGGAAGATGAAGTAGAATATAAAACTCCCCATAGGTTTGTATTAGTAGGAAGGTTATATATATAAAAGTCCCCTAGAAAACCACTGTTATTTGCAAACGAAGAAAAAACCAGCAATAAAAAAATGATAAACAAAAGTGTATAAGTAGTAATTATCAGAAAACCATTTGTATTAAAACACAAGTCAGTGATTGACGATAAAATAAAGAATAGAAATGTTCAAGATGTGGTGTTTTTCAAGTCAAATAACTTAGAAGAGGAAAGCGACACCAGCGGCAACGGCAGCACCGAAGACACCAGCAGAGACAGCGTTGGAAGCAGCAGCACCAGTGGAGACAGAGGTGGTCTCGTTGGTACCGTTGGTACCGTTGGTAGCGTTAGAAACGTTTTGAGCAGCAGCGATGGAAGCGAGAGCGGCAATAACAATCTTGAATTGCATTGTGATAATGTATACTGTTGTTGAAGAGAGGAAAGAGTCGAGGAAAGGAGAATTAAAAATTTTCAAGGGCTATTGGATTCCTTTTATATCAAAAAATCGGAAGAGACGCAGTTGATGCACCACAAGTCTCACAAGCCCAAAAAAGCAGCAGAGGAAAAAAAAAGCACGTTTCTTTTTTCCTTAGCGCCTTTGAAAGTTCTGGAATTTTTGCGTGTTTTTGCAGCGTAAAAATCTTTCTTTTCTTTTTGAGTGGCCACCGACAGGGGGATAGAGCGGGACTTACTAAACCGAATTGGGAAGTGAAAATAGCTTATTTGGGTCATGTCGAAGTCCAAACCCTTCGGGAAAACTTTAAAAGTTTTGTGTGTATGATTTGACTGGTCTTTTGTTAGTGGCGTCCGAGTGGTGTAAACAACTTTTAGGTTACATTTTGAAGCGCGTAGCCTTTGAGATACTTTAGAGTGTTTTGGGCTTCCGACTCTTCAAATAGATATGGGTTGTAGGGTTGCACTGTTCCTACGACAACACCAGTGCTCTGCGATTTAAACCACACACGCGTACTCGACGAATATTACCACGAGATGCGCGTTTTTGTTTCCTTTTTTGATTTCTGATAGTGGCGGAGGCTCGCACACTTCTTGTGAGGTGTCTCTACACATGGTGCACCCTTCTGGAGGTGTACACACAATAGGAATTTACGTAAATATTTCCAATCGTGCTAGATAAACTTCTCATAATCAAGCCACAGGGATGCACTAAAAACACCTCGTAGGATGCCCTTAACGTGTGTCTTCATTATGTTACTTAGGACAATTGCACACAAGCACAATCATTGAACCTCAACCTCTTTTTGCGGGTTGAAGTGCACTGCAAGTAATCAGAAGCTGTAACTAAACCTCTCTAGAGTTCAATCCCCCCACTTTTAATTGCCATATGCGTAAAATCATTAGATAGCAGTAACACAGCCAGAAGCAGCAGGGACAGGAGCAGGAATAGGTAACTTCACGAATCCATGATAATGATTGCAAGTGCAATAATAATGCTCGCACTATTGAGAAGTGAGCACACTACACTCCCAAGTTGTTCACGTCTCTCGCAGGCATTCGGATGAACCTTTGTTGATCGTTGTGCGAGGATTATTCGACCTGCTGCATGTGCCTTTGCCCTTGAAGATTTTCCGGCAGTAAATGTGTTTCGACGCTCTAGACCTTTGTTTTGGTCTCTTCACATTCAAGTTTTCATTCCCTTTTGGGATTAGACGCGCCGATTTGGGGAAACTTTCGGCGCGATCCTGCAAGAGTAATTTTTTGCTTTTTTAAGCACAGCCACATTATATTTTGAGAGTCTAGAATCTTTTAGAATCACTTCTCGTGGACGCTGCGCTAAATTTAACCATATTGGCGTCTTACATTCCAACGTGTTGTGGTGTTGTGGTGCTAAAAATTTGACAAATTCATTCAAATCCCAAGACCGTGTTATCTTTATGACTCAGCGCCGGCGGCACGGCGCTGCATTGGACTCTGGTCGATTTGCAATTACAAGTTGAGAACCCACTTGTTAAGCGATAGCTGGAGAGCCAGGATTTAAGATATGCAATTATTAAAGTGCCAACATTATCATCCATGTGTGGAGTTAGTTGTTGACGCCTTTACGGACCAGTTAGCTTACTGGTGGCTGTGGTTGATGAGAAAAGCAGACATTGTAGTCGATTGTTTTTAGTTGGAGGGTAGTTTTCACAGTTGTGACTGTGGCTTTGCTTGATCGATTTCAAAGGTCCATGCCAAGGGATAGTGGTCATCTGTATTACACACATTTATATACACCCTACCACTATTTAAATGTTACATGGTGCTACTGAAATACCTGTGAATTGGATGACTGGATAAATAACTGAGCCGGGCGATGTGAACTTTACCTGCTTTTGGTTGACCAAGTTATCTTCGCGTTGTACGACTAATTGCTTGCATATCGCTTAAACCTATGTTAGATAAGGATCCTGGAACGCTCACCAGTGAACATAATTGCACTTGCAACTTGCAAGACGTGTCTGTGGACCCTACACTATAGGCGGTATTCCTCTGTAGCTGTTCTCGTTATAATAACAACATGTTCTGAGGAATTCAACTAAGATGCTCTATAAGTTGTGATGGAAACATGCTTGAATGGGGATCCCACGATGCAACTTCTTCCTTTCTCCTGGGCAAGGGGCTTATGGGCGTAGGCTGGGGAATGCGTTGTGAACACAGCGCAACGCGTTGCAGATTCGTATCTGGAACCTTCGATACTTTATCTAGACCCTCCAACGTATCGACTTATTTGGTGAGTTTTGTCCTTGACACATTTCATTGGATACGATAGTGGACACCATGTATATAGCCGCACGTCTATAAGCATCGAATAATTGGCAGTCTATACACAGAGGCATCACAAAACCATTACGAACATTTCATGGAAAGATTGCACAACCTGTGCCCATCGATCTGCTTATGAGCCATTAAACCAACTGCCCAATGACAACTGCTGTTAGCCTACGAATCAGTTGGTGTGCTTTCAAGACTTTGGTCTCAGGCTTTGAAAGTTTCAAAAGCCAAGAGGAGCATGCTTAACGCTTTTTTCTTCTTCCTCTGATCGCGTATATATCGCTGCGTCAGGGTCAATCTTGAACTTAATTCAGGTCCGAACCTTTGACTTGAGAAAGCTTGGGAAGGGACTTACTCCTTCCACCAGAGAAAGACCTCCTCCTCGCTCCTGATCCTCATTGACCTTGTCTCCTTTCCCATACTGCTGAACACACGTGTGCATTTTGGAAACCAAGGTCTAGATCATTCAACGATCTTAGCCCATTACATACTATGGTTGTACGTAGAAATGACCGGGGAGCTTATGAACGTAGATCCGGACACTAAGGATCCAGTGCCCTATCCTTTCTGAACAGGCGAGAGACTAGTGAAATTCTCATCTAGAAGAATATAGGGATTTCTTGTTTTAGTACATGGAACAGATATCTGGATCTTTAACTCAATAGAGCTGTCGATCGATATCAGGACGATCGTAACACAACAGCACGGTTGGAGTTGTGGTGTAGATCAAAGATCACTTCTGTGTGTGTCAATGTTTAAAGGAGTGCATCGGCTATGTATAGACCTCAAAATCGGATGCTTGTCAAGATCGCTACTCTTCACATTGGGTGCTGTTGAATAACCCCAACACCTAACAAAGTAAGACACACGGTGCCATTGGACTTCACCAACGTTCTCAGTTTAGTATGGGCGACTCGGTCATCTCGGACAATTAACAAGCAAAACAGCGTCATCTGACACTTTGACAACAGCCAGAGAAATTCGTCCTCAGCCAACCTGACGAGGTGCCTGCGGAGGAGAGCCCGGGACACACCGCACATAACAAAGCTTCACAGCGTTGACTCCTTGAATTTCTCCAAAGCGGTGATAACCGTCGCTGTTTCTATGCAAAGGTTACAGCACCAAAAAACACACGGAGAAAGCCCATGGAATGATACGTGCCACATGTGCCATACAATTGATGCGAGCAACTATAACAAAGCTTTGTCTTGCCACATTTCCTACAAATAATTTTCCCCTTTGGACTTGTTGTCTCCTTTGTTTAGAAGAAAGTCATCCACGTTGATTCCCGTATTGAGCATCCTACAATGCACGCTAAAGATTGGTTCCTCGTGTTTATATCCTTCTTCCTCCCACCTGTTGCTGTTTTCATCAAGAGAGGAATCTCTGTTGATTGTGAGTACTCCACTTGCCTCCTGGTGCCCTTGTGGCTTGTAAGCTCACAGGACTAACGTTATGTTCAGTTTGGATAAACATCCTTTTGTTCTTGCTCGGGTTCTTCCCAGGTTTGGTTCATGCCCTATACATCATCTCACAATACCCAGAGGACGAGAGATCCACCTATCAGGGAGCAACTTATCCAGGCGCACAGGGTGCTCCAAATTATGGAGCCGTTTGATATATGCGCTCTGCGAACATGAACGCCTACCATGAGTATGAAGTGGTTGTTTGTATACGTTATTCTGACGGAATACGTATAATGATGTGTGATATTTACCTTACATAGTGTAGTTTTTCTAGAATGTAGTTCAATTCACTGTTGTGAAACCTCTCATCTCGAAGTTGACATGGTGAGTCGTGAGGGCCACAATGTTGACTGCGCATATACAAGTCAGCCAAGGTAGGTGATCAGTCATGACGTCAATGCAGAACGCATCGATCCACGAATGAACTTAACCATGTGGAAGACAATGAACAAGTCGTTTAACCATCTCAGCATGAGTTCCCTATAAAAGCAACCAGCCAACTGGCAAAACGCCATGGCTGGTCAAGAGAGAAAGCACGTTAACGGTGGTTTCAACCTCAAAAAGCAGAGGTCTTAGGCCGTTAAGGATGGTCCAGTGATATATGAACGGTATGATCTTCGCATGAAGACACATCAAGACGACGTATGGTTCTCCAATGATTGAGGAACTAGTCGTTTGACTTAAGACATGCGATCTTTACCATAGTCTCGAAGGAACCGTCAACTGATCGGTTCACTGTGACTATTCAAGCCAGAATGAATGAGTCCACTATATTATTGTCTTGGAACATCGCCAGAACACTCAATAGGACATGGCGGGCATAGTATTATCGTTACAGGTGGGCAAGATACTTCTTCAGAGACTCTTCTCCAATGTGTTCGCCTTGAAGAAAGACAGACGAAACAAAATTTTTCTTTCAGCTGCCCTTAAAATTCTGGTTAGGGCCAGTCATTTATATAAGCCATTTACAACACGCTACAAATATTTATTTCAAAAGATAATTGTTCATTTCTTTGAATCCTTTAACGTATACCAGTACCCAAAACAACATTCATATTGAATGCACAAAGTAAGAAAGTGAAATATATATATGCAAAAACAACCGTAAACAACACCATAAACAAACCTTTAAAAAACTTGCAAAAAATCAAAAACACATAGTAGAATCAAATAGTGTACATGGAAGCCAAACTTAAGAATGCATATCCGAACCGTTGCGATGTACCATCACAGTTTTCTGTCATAAAAGTCTTTGTGTGGTATTTTATGTGATGGTATTCAGCAAGGTCCTCGGTATGATTCAAAGATTTTAGTATGAACCAATCAAGCGACCCTTTTCAAGGTCTTCGGTTGTTGATTCGATAACTTCATCGTCATCGTCATCTTCAACCAATTCAATTGTTGCATACTTTATCAAATCCCAACGTTTCCAGAAGGCAGTTGCCTCATCTAAGTCGTTAGACTCAAGGAAGTCTTGGAGGTAGTACTTAGCTTTCAACAGACGATCTTTAAGTTGTTGAAGTCTCAAGCTACCTGGTTGACCGGAAACTCTCTTTCCGTCAACGTCGGATTCGTATTCGGTGATGTTTGTTGAGGCGGACTTGTAACCTTCGTCTTCGTCATCGTCTTCATCCTCGGATGTGTCGATAGAAGCTGGGGTAGCAGGTTGGTACGAGACGTCTGTATTGTACACTTCATCCTCAGCATATGATGTAGCGTCACAGTAACGAGCCCAAACCTCATCAATGGCAGAAACCAAATAGTCGAAGCAACGGTTTCTTGCAACTTTGTCACAATCAACTGTTCTTCTAATCTTATTCTTTGAGTCAGAAGATAAACCAGCCAACGATTCACGATGAGTTCTAAAGTTCTCCTTCTCAGTTGGAATCGATGGAATCTTCTCCTCTTCCTTCCCAATCTCCTGAACTTTGTTGACATTAAGGTCATCTTCATCGACATCGCTGTATTGTGAAACAGCAGTGTTCAACAAGGAATCGTTAAAGCCACTAGACACCCTTCTCATCGAGGATGCTCTTTTTCTTGCTCTCTTCTGCTTGTTCAAGTATCCAACTTCATCTTCAGAGTCATCATCTGAAGAAGATGAAGAGGAGACGGAACGTGCAGCAAATGAGTTTGTTCTTGCCCAAGCTGGAGCAAGACATACTCTCTTCTGAGATGTAAATGTCACATCACCAACTGCACGCTTGTGAGTGTTATCAAAACTTAGAGTGGCCATAGTGAAAAATGTTGTCTTTATCAATAATATCCAAAAAGGGCAGCGAAATGTTTTTTTTTGCAAAAGTGGCGAAAAAAAAACAGAATTTCACAGAGGACACGTAACACGAGAATAAAAAACTGAACAGCGCAGTGAAGCGGTCAGTGGGGTGTTTCAAGCTTAAAATATAAAGTTGTAACAAAAAACAGAAAACGACCTTCTTAGAGAAATTAAGAAGTTTGAAGCGTTAAACTTGTTGTAGTTACCTCTTTAAATTTTTGATCTTTTATTTGGACAAGGAAAAGCAACAAATTACTCAAAGGTGAATTCTTTGTAGCCAAGTCGAAGTGTTCTTTGCCAAAAAAAAGTGCGCGAAAAAACGGCGAAAATTTGTATTTGCTGGGTGGTTTTTTCAAAAAAGTCGATGAGAGGAAAAACAAAGAATGGACAATTTTTAAAGATTCCTGAAAATTTTCAAAAATTTGTAAGGCGCGAAAACGAATCCAGTGCTCTGATTGGTGGAAGGGGTAGGCTGCATCCAAATACCTCAGTAGGGTAACACATTGCCTTTCCAAAAAAGGACGGTACGCGCAACAATAGCTGCTATGGGTCGAAAGGGGCGTCAAAGGTTGGTGGCGAACCACGGAACCACTCGACAAACCCGGGCAGTTTATTTGAAATTTTATTATGGTAATAGTATCTAAAAAACAGCCAAAATATAGCTAGAATGTACCACTATAAGATATGTTGAATTTATGGAAATCGCTTAATAGGAAATATCTTTTATTTCGTTTTTTCTTCCAAATTGCTCTCCCTCACCCACCTCCGTAACCCCTATTTTTTGTATTTTTCGCACTTTTTAGCAGATATCCTAAAAGGGAAATTGCGCAAAAATGTTCTGCCTTACCCCATTGGTACCGCATTACGTCAATAAGCTTCTAACGCAGATAACCAATGATGCAATGGCCAGTGAACAATAGAACTTCCTTCTTGAAACGTTACGGCTCTCGTAAAAACAACGTATAAACCAAAGATAGACGTGGCACCACTCTTGTGATCATTCGTTTAGAAAGTCCATCACATGGGCATAAGCTTTTGAATACCTCTCATACGTCATTATTATAACGTAGAATGGCTACATCACACAAATCTTCGGAATCTTCATCGACAAACGTAGAAAACATCATGTAAACGTTGCTTGATGTTATCAGAGCGGACATGTTTACCTGGAACAATTCCAAAGAACATCACGCTGCGACTACAATCTGAATACCACGACCAGCACTTTTATTAATTGCATAAGACTTTAAGTTTGTAGACTACATATGTACTACTACGTACATATGCATAGCCTTGTCTAAATCATGACGGTCAAAGATTTGGAAATGAAATGTTGTTGAGAATCAATGATGCTTGACTAACAACAAATAACTTATTAACGACGTAGCGAAACATCTTTAGACTTTCAAGACCAATGTCTGAAGGTGTTTGCTGCTCGTGATGATCTTCACCATATGCCAACCTTTTCAACAGCTCACGTAGCGATTCACTCACGGGAACCATACTAGTTACAATATTATCCCGCTGTATCTGCTTTGAATAAGAGTCGTAACTTATCCATAAGTAGTTCCAAATTAGGACCATTAAGTCTTGATTATCAAGAGACTCAGTAATAAACACGTCCGTAACCAAACCACCATTTGCCTGACATATGTCTGACAATACATTGATCAAAGCATCGTTAATCTCCAATGTGTTTGTGAAGAACAAGCTAAGCTGTAGACAAAGTAAACCACTAATGGGTCCTTCATCCTTGAAGGTTAGAGTTCTTGTTTTGAATGAGTCCAGTACTAGCCGAGTGTGTCTCATATTAATCATTGCGTGGTTAAAGATCTCAAATGCTTCATCTTTCAAGTCTGGTTGATCTCTTTGAATCCGTATAATTTTTGATGCCCATGAAGCAAGTACCATCGGGGATTTGAAGAATGGGGTATCTTCTGCGATATCAAGTATAGTTCTTTGCAAAACCAAATTCGATCGGGAACGTGCAAGTATACCAATAATGTTCAACAAGCTTATCACAATATTTGGATCATCAAAGTAGTAATTTCGCACCGCACGAGTGAACAAATCTAGGATGTCTGTAGTGGTCTTATGATTCGCATCGAGGTGGTGGTCTGAAAAGCATTCCAATAAGGACTCATGTTGTGGACTTAGATATTCGCTGTCAGGAATAATAATCCTTTCAAGTGTGAATAATAGAATTTGCAACACATTAGAGTAGCGAACATCCTTTGAGCTGAGCATTTCTATTAAAGGAGAAAGGAACTTTGTATCCAAAGCATTCATAAGAAGAATCCTCAAGCTATTGCTCTTCGAAGTCCTCAATATCTTCATAACAAATGTTAAACTGGCGTCAAACTTTTCAAAGGATTTGGTGGTTAACAAGAACTCGTCTTTGTCGAAACATGTACCAGGAAGTCTATTGAAATTCAAGAGAACGCCCGCTAGTATTGAGTCCAGGAAATCGCTTTCAATGAGCCATTCCTCCAAGTACACTGATGTATTACTAATGCAAACGAGTAACTGTAGACTTTCTCTTGCAATGTCAACGTTCTGATCCTCCAGAAGTAGGAATAGCCTTGCAATTTCATACACAGGGAAACAGTTTATGGTTGACATCTTGTTGTACAACGTATACGAAATATCAGGTTCTTTCAAGCTCACGCCAAGCCAGTGATCCACCAAGCTTGGGTGCGTTGAGTATAATCGGCACAAGTTAAGAACAAATGCAATAAGTTGCGAGGCCAAATCATCAGAAAGCTCCTTATAGTCAAGAAACGAGAGAAGGAAAACCAGCATATACTTTGTGGACCTCTTGAGAACCTCTTTAAACTCATCTGAATCATCATCAGAACGGCACATTAGGGCACTGAGAACCTTGTCGTGGATTCCTAGAAGATCCATGACACACGTTTCAGTTAGCTCACTCAAGCCTAGATGACAGGAGAAGAGTAATGTGTCACCTTCAAGCAAATTGTACGCCTTGTTGCCATCTACCGTCAACACTCTGTATACGTCATGAATAACATCATTCAACTCTAAGGGAAAGGAGTGCGATTCCTATATCCTCCAGCCACACACGTTAGTAAAGCTCCCTTTTGAAAGCAATCACAGGGTAACATACACTCGTGAAATGATCCACTAGGAGCGCATTGAGATCTTTCAAAGACTGCTGGATGTTAACTTCGCCTTGTCCATTCCTCACCAAAGCAGTCCTTCCATCTCGTAACGCCAAGTACCGCTCTCTGATCTGGGCCGAGCCCAACCACAACGGCGAGTTCAACCCCATCACCACGCTCTCTAACTGCTTTCAACAACACTCAACAACCAACAACTAACAGCCAACTCTCAAAAAGCTCCTTTGGTAAATATGCCCCAATCCCCTTCTGCTCACACTTAGAGGCTGTCTTTGTGTCAACAAACATGCACATGTAAACACACCGCGTACATAGTGAACCCCACTGGCCGTAACGATTTCCGCATTCAGTGTGAAAGGTTGGAAGATGAAACAGAAAGGTAGCGGCACTTTCAGCCCACCAGCAGCTTAGGCGGCAATCAAAAGCGTTGGAATACAGGTAGTTGAAGCAGGTTTGGTGGTAGAATTTGTGCAAGGTTTCTCATCTGTTTCAAGTGATTGTGGGATTACAGTGGTTTAGGAAAGTGGGACATTCTGTTTGAGAGGTATAAAATAAGAAGCACCTTACCGGTTTGCGTTTAGTTTGATCTGCTCGTATAACAAGCTCAGGGTGAAGAAGGGCGAGGTATAAACAAGGACCCAGATACAAGGGAAAAGGACACTGAGCGAGGATGTCGAAGCGCGACCACAAGAATGAAGCAGCATGGAGAGGCAATGGGAATGGCGCACAGAAGAGATATGCCTACGACCGCGGTGCCATGGGCGGGTTTGGCAGCAGTGCTTCCAATACGCGGAAGGAGCCTGTTCAGAAGTTGGACCAGTCATATCAGCAACATCAACAAGCCCATCAGCGAGCATCGTCACAGCATTTGACGGTAGTGCCTACACCGCGCTCTACGCTTGAGGAATTCACAAGGCCGCCTTCCATGTGGCATCATCGAAGCCACTCTGATATGTCTTCTAGGATCCAGGACATCAAGGTGAAGCCAGGGACCTTTAAGGAGAACGACTTTACCGCTAACTACATGGTGACTGATGAGCTACCGGTGAATTTTGTTCGTAACGTTAAGAACCCGGTAGAGGGTTATCCCAAGCTACAGAGGCTATTCCATCTGAAGGAACGCCAAACTGATAAATTCGCATCAATTCCCTACGGTGCTCGCGTAGAGCTCAAGAACATGGTCCCCACGTTGAACCGATGGATCGTCAGGGATAGATTGGTGTTCGACGTGATAATGATTGGTGGTCTCACGGAGAACCAGTTCATTTACCAATTCTTGGTACAGATTCCACTGGAGAGGCTATGCTCCAAACCTGGGTTCCTCTTCATCTGGGCATCGTCCCAGCAAATTAATGAACTGACCAAGTTGCTGAACTCTGATGGCTGGACAAAGAAGTTTAGAAGATCGGAAGAATTGGTGTTTGTTCCAGTGAACAAGAAATCTCGGTACTACCCAACCGGGATCTCCAAAGATGAAACAGCAGCATTTGAGAGTTTGCAGTGGCACTGCTGGATGTGTATCACAGGAACCGTGAGAAGATCTTCAGATGGACACCTCATCCACTGTAACGTGGATACAGATTTAAAGATTGAGAATGAAGAAGAGAACCAAAACCAGGTTGTACCAACCCATATTTACAAAGTCGCGGAGAACTTCAGTTCTGCCACCAGAAGATTACACATCATACCGGCAAGATCGGGCTATAACAACCCTGTGATTCCAAGACGTGGATGGGTTATCATGAGCCCAGACATAATCATCGACAATTTTGATCCTGCAAGGTACAAGGCTGAGATCATGAAGATTGGATCTAACGTGCCTCAGGACCAAGACATTGAAAACATTAGACCAAAGAGTCCAGTTCCACGTAATGCTCAGTTGCACACTGGAGGTCAAAAGCAACAACAACAACACCCTAATAATCAAATAGCTACGTATTAGACCTGAATGTATACTTTTTCTTCTTTATCTTTTGTATGTACTTACTCCAAAAAAGATTCTTTCGATAATGCACAGTAATTTAGAAGGAAGAAGGCAGCCAAGCTACAGCATCACTTGAACCATTCTTCAACACCCTCCTTGATTGGTCCGAGCAATCCCTTTTGCTTTGGAACGTATTCAATTCTATGATATGAGTTGAGGTTCTTTCTCAAGACGATCTGGTAACACGTAGCAGAACCTTGTCTAGAGATGATGGTAGAGTAAGCAAGGAAGTATTCCCAGATTCTAAACCATCTGACACCATATTTGTTAACAACGGAATCCTTGTTAGACATCCAGTTTCTGTACCATCTCCACAAGGTTGCAGAGTAATCGACACCAATGTTATCGATGGAGACGGTTTCAAAGCCTGTAGCTTCCAATTTGGAAACGACAAAGTCCAAAGGAGTGGAAGCATCTGCACCAGGGAAGATGTACTTGTTCATGAATAATCCCCAGATCAAATCCTCGTATTGCCATGATTTTCTCAAACCTGCGTATTGCAAGAAGAACAATCCATCATCGTCCAACATGTCGTAAACCTGTTGCAAGAAGGTACCAAACTTTCTGATACCAACGTGCTCAGCCATCTCCAAGCAGGTGATCTTGTTGTACTTACCTTCCGGAACTGGTGTGTCTCTGTAGTCCATACACAGGATCTTTGATTGTTCTTCTGGAATACCCTGTAATTTGAGCTTCTCGTTACCCCATTTGGTCTGATTTCTACCCAAGGTGATACCAGTGACAGAAGCACCATAGACCTTGGATGCGTAAGTGGCCAAAGTACCCCAGCCACATCCAAGATCCAGTAATCTCTCGCCCTTTTGCAAGTCAATCTTATCACAAACAACTTTCAACTTGTTATCCTGCAATTGCTCCAGAGACTCCTCGACGGTGATATCGGAGATCAAACCACTTGTGTAAATCATTCTAGAGCCCAAGAACCAGGTGTAGAAGTCATCACCACGGTCATAGTGGTCACGGACTTGCTCCTCGTCTTGTGATCTTGTATGCATGATAACCTCTGGGATCATGCCCAACAGGAAGAACTTGAAGAGGGACAATGTGAATGAGAACTGTGCCCAATCGTGTCTATACTCCATGATCTCCAAAGCATCACCCTTGAACGACACCTTGTTAGCAAAGTACAACTCGTGGAAAGTTTCCATTGGGATCTTGTTTTGGCCAGAGTACTTCTGCTTCAGCTCCTCGGTGTGGAACTCCAAGTAGTGCTCAACGCCCTTGTTTGGGAATCTGACCCTTTCATTCAATCTTGGCGAGTATGTGGATGCCAAAGTCCAGTAAACCATGAGAATAGGCAAGAATGTCAACAGCACAAAGAAGACCCATGTCTTGAATCCTCCTCCAAGCTTAGACTTGATAAACCACGGAATACCGGCAATGAGCGCAAGAACGAGCAAGTTGGAAAAATGCTTAGAGCCCGGACCATCTGCTGGCAACGGAGCATTCTTAATAGCCGGATACTATAACCGTTTGTTAGCACATCTCATCAATTGCGAAGACACAGATGTTCCTCCTTCAGATGGAGGTGCACCGTGCACACCACCCAGATCGTACTCACGTCTGTGGTTCTGAGACCGTACTCAGTCGAAGGCTTTGGCTGTGGCTCAGCCAACGGAGGTGTTGGCTTGAACGAGTATCCCAAGAACGTCATTCTTTGAGATAGAGATAGTCCAATTGAGTGATTTCGTGGAGTGTGCGTGAATTTATTTACTCGTGGGAGAGGACAGAGAGAAACTTTCCACGTTTTTATAGGTAAAAATAGGCCGAAACTTCACCGCCAAAGCGCAACACCAGCGGAAAAGACAAAAAAGCCCTCTCTGGCGCCATGCGGTCGTTTAAGTGTTGCGCCTACCGGGCATCTCGAGATTAAAGTTTTATCAGATGATTACATAAGCACGCTCGGAATGTCACGGCTTACGTAAGCGAAATTCCGATGCGCTCTTCTTTTTGTGGTTTTCTCTCCGTCCGCAGCTCATCGCATTTTTGTTTGAAATTTTTTTTGAAGCTTCTATCAACTTCTTCGTCTGCTCCGTACACAGGAAGCTTACCAGAACCAAACAGAGTAGTTATCGGCGATGGGTAAAACACAGAAGAAGAACTCCAAAGGTCGTTTAGACCGGTACTACTACCTTGCGAAGGAGAAAGTACGTATGGGCGGATGAGCGCTGGGCACCTGGTAGTGCCTGGTAGTGCCTGGTGGTGATGGTTCATTAGTACTAACGCTTGTGTCTAGGGTTATAGAGCTCGTTCCTCCTTCAAGATCATCCAGATCAACGAGAAGTATGGTCACTTTCTCGAGAAGTCGAAGGTGGTGATCGACCTGTGTGCAGCGCCAGGGTCGTGGTGTCAGGTGGCGTCGAACCTTTGTCCCGTGAACTCTTTGATCATTGGTGTTGATATCGTTCCTATTAAGCCCCTGCCAAACTGTATCACTTTCCAATCCGACATCACGACGGAGGACTGTAGATCCAAGCTGAGAGGTTACATGAAAACGTGGAAAGCAGATACAGTGCTCCACGATGGTGCACCAAACGTTGGGTTGGGTTGGGTTCAGGATGCCTTTACACAGTCCCAGCTTACCCTCCAGGCTTTGAAATTGGCTGTGGAGAATTTGGTTGCAGGTGGAACATTCGTTACCAAGGTGTTCAGATCGAAGGACTACAACAAGTTGATGTGGGTCTTCCAACAGCTGTTTGAAAAGGTGGAGGCAACGAAGCCACCAGCTTCGAGAAACGTTTCTGCAGAGATCTTTGTTGTTTGTAAAGGGTTCAAAGCTCCAAAGAAGTTAGATCCAAGAATCTTGGATCCAAAGGAAGTGTTTGAAGAACTCGCTGATGGCCCTCAAAACAACGAGGCCAAAGTCTTCAACCCGGAAAAGAAGAGAAGAAGAAGAGAAGGTTATGACGAGGATAACTTTTTGCAGTTCAAATCCGTGCCTGTTCTTGAATTCGTTAGATCTGATACTCCAATCGATGTACTTGGGGAGACTAACAGGTTGGAAATTGATGACGAAGATCCCGAGTGGAGGCTTCTCAAAAAGTTGAGAAAAACCACACCTGAGTTGATGGAATGCTTCAAAGATTTGAAAGTGTTGGGTAAAAAGGACTTCAGAAACATGCTTAGATGGAGAAAATTGGCCAGGGAGTTGTTACAACTCGATGAAGATGATAAGCCACTTGAAGTTGAAGTTGAAGAACTGAACGAGGAAGAGCTCATAGATAAGGAGCTTGACCAGGTTAGAGCTAGACAACTCGCAAAGCAGAAAAGGGAGAAGAGAAAGAAGAATGAAATGAAGCAGAAAGAAATCACAAGAATGCAAATGAACATGCTTACACCAATGGATATTGGTATCGAAGCTGGAAACATTGGACGTGAATCTCTCTTCAACCTTAAACATGCCGAGAAAACCGGTCAGTTGAAAGATTTGGCAAAGGGTAAAAGACGTATGATCTTCAACGAGGATGATTTGATTGAAGATAACGATATCCATATTGCTTCTGATGCTGAGGTTGAATCCGACCAAGAAGTTGATGAATTGGAAGACCAATTGAATGCAATGTATGATGCTTTCAAGCAGCGTAAGAGTGAAAGAGATGCCAAGTTCAGAGCTAAGCAAGCCAGAGGAGATGATGATGATGAGAAGTGGGATGGTATTCAAGATAAGGGAAGTGATGAAGAGAGTGAAGCTGAAGCGAAGGACTATGAGGAAGAGGATGACGAGTCTGGATCAGAGCTTGATAGTGATGACGATGAAGCCATCAACAAGCTTATCGCAAAGCTCAAATCTGAAAAGGGATCAGGACTTAGTAAGAAGGCTGATCTCTTGTTCAGCAACTCAATCTTTGATGGCGTTGAAGCTCAGATACCAACAAAGGCTGCGAAACAACAAGAACCAACCCCATCACCCTCAAACTTGTCCACTACGGCTTCGCTGGATTCTGATGAGGAAGTGGAGGACTCATCTGATGATGAAGGTGGTAGAATTGAGTATGTTTCCCGTGAAGATAATGAAGATGAGGACATGCTTGACTCTGATGATGAAGATGTCAATCTCCGTAACCATCAAAAGGATGTCGAATTGGCTACTGCACAGGCAATGACAATGGCCCATCAACTTGCATTGGGTCAGAAGACCAAACATGATCTCGTTGATGATGGATTCAACAGATATTCCTTCCGTGATAGTGAAGGTTTGCCAGATTGGTTTATTGAAGATGAAAAGAAACATTCCAAGATTAACAAGCCTATTACCAAAGAAGCTGCGCTTGCCATCAAGGAGAAAATGAAACAATTGAATGCCAGACCAATCAAGAAGGTTGCTGAGGCTAAGGGACGTAAGAAGATGAGAGCAATGGCCCGTTTGGAAAAGCTGAAGAAGAAATCCGATTTGATTGCGGAAGACAGCGAAAAGTCTGAGAGGGACAAGGCTGATGAGATTTCCAAATTGATGAGAAAGCTGACCAAGAAACAAAAGACAAAGCCTAAGGTTACCTACGTCTATGCCAAGGGTCAGAATAAGGGTCTTAGTGGAAGACCAAAGGGTGTTAAGGGTAAGTACAGAATGGTTGATGGTGTGATGAAGAACGAAATGAGAGCTCTTCGCCGTATTGCTAAGAAACATGGAAGAAAATGAACCTGTATTACATGCTTCAGTAATGATAATTGACTGGTCTCATTTGCCTTTTATTGCCATTGTTTTTTTCTTTCAACATATATAGCTAATGAAATGCAAATTCACTTGATCTTCTTTTCGTCTTTTGTTTCAGGTCTGTTGAGAGCAACCAAAGAACCAAAGAGCTTCATCAACAGGTATATACTTCCAATAACAACAGAGACAGATGTTACTATCTGAACTGTACTGAAATCATCAGCGTCTGCACTTGGGATTGTGAGTGGCAGGCTTGACACGTTCTTGTTGTAGTGATAGAATACTGTTGAAGGTTCAAAAAAGGACTCAAATCCCAAGTTATAGTTATCAAATGGATTACGTTCAATCATGTCCCAATCTGCCATAAACAGATCTGCTTCGCATGCCCAAAACACCTCTGGAGTGGCAATTTTGAAATGGTTTTCAGTTGAAGGTTTGATATATCTGGTATGGAACTTGATATCTACACCATTGGTGTAGTCTTTGACCTTGAATAGCTGAACACTTCCAAACTTTTCAACCTTCCAATTAGGTGCCTCCAAATCGTTTTCACCCCAAGAGCTCACTAGATGCAGCTTATCCTCGTTATATTGGTATTGATCAAAGAAGAGAACGCTAGGCATGGTATTCACGATGAACATTTCACAAGAGCTAAATGGACTTGTGACATTTGGAGAAAAGTCAATGTGTAAATCTGGATGCAATCCAACCGGTTGTTGGAATGATACTCCTAGCACTGTATCCTTCACTAGAGAATGTCGTGGTTTAACTATTAGTAAAGTCTTTTCAGGTGGTTGATACTCTTCCCCAATCACAGTTCTGAACCCGACAAGCTCCAAATCACCATAGAGTTCCTTTGATTCGAATAGAGCAACCTCTTTCCTAATTTCATTAGTTCTTTCAATAGTTGAGTCAAATGGCTCCGAATTCCAAGTAATCACCAGCTCAGACTGCTCCCATTTGATATCAAAGTCCTGTACAAAAGATATACGGTCCAATTTTGGAGTAAGCACACTCAAAAACTGTTGGAAAGTTGAAGACTTCACCTCATCTAAGGAGTTATACGTTGCAGAGGTGGCCGTTGATATGAGGTTCTCATGCGTGAATTTAACATCCAAGTTCTTTGCTATGAACTTACCAAACTCGTCACTAAAGCATACATGTTAGAACACAGCAGTACAGCATGAAATGAATACTTACAATACGGGTTCATATTCCAATGTTGAAGGGATGAGATGGGCTGCGAAGCCCAGTTGAAGGAAGTTTTGGAAAACCTCTGTCCTTTTTGCAGTTTCAGAGCTCCATTGAATCCTGAACATATAGAGCTTGGAGAATAGCTCAGAAATCTATACAAAATCTAATGGTCAGTGGTGGCATTATAGGGATAGGCATTTCATAATACTCACCTCTTGTGGAAGCTCGTCCTTTGTAAGGGTTATTCGATCCTGACGTAGGCTGAACAAGGAGGATGGAATCTTCACCTTTTCATCAGAAAATAGCACATTGTCAGTGTCAATGTCCTCTAAGGAGTGTAATAGAAAGGTGATTCTCTGTTTCATATCCAACTGAGCCTGTGCAGTGGGTCTTGATCCATTGTATCATTGAACAAAAAAGGGACTCATTTTGGCGCATTTTTCAAAACGACCTAGACCCCAGTGGTGTTTGGATGTAAAATTTGGTAGTCCTTAGCTACGCAACCTTTTTTCGTTTTTTTGCTGTCATTTCGGTCTGTGAAAAGCAAAGTGAAACTAGCACAAAATTCCGTCACTGCTTAGGACGTTTAAGCCATTCAAAACAAATTAGAACAGCTTTTCGCAATCTGTTTGGAAGTTGTTACTGTGGTCTTATTCAAAGTAGGAATGTTGTTGTTCTTGTTATATCGATGTTGATAAATTTACCAGGTTTCCTTTTTAGGTGTTAAGTAGCAGCATTGTACGACCGCAACGTTTGGGTGATCGACAAAGCTGCATTTTATGAGATGGTTTAGACGCAAGGCACAAGCCACAACATTAGCAAAAGTGATAATTCTAATTTGACTTCATCCTGTGAAAGTCAACCATACACGGAGAAAACGGGCGCTGGGATTTCATCTGTACATCTAATTGAAACAAAAGGTCATAAGTTTGATGGTTATCAGACATACTCATCGGTCTATTATAAGGGAATCGGCTTTTTCCTGACGGTATAGCTTGCTAGTATTGGCAAACTGACATGTTGAAGAACTGAACCTTACGAGGACTCAGAATTGGAACCATATGTATTGCTGATACAGTTTATAACGCGAGAGGTTTTAGCGGACCAAATGTACCATTCGTACGACTTGGCCACTGGTTGAGCTATCCATAGCTTATGGAATAATCTAGTCAACAATGGAATAGTTGGTCCTGATACGCAACCTCTTATCGATTTCGAACATGTTGCCAGCTTGATAGATTGCAAAACACCATTGCCAGATCATCCTCTTCTTACTTTACCTACCGTACATGTGTAAACATTGTTCTTGTATTTCGCAAAAATCCAATATTTGATGACAAGGGTGTTTGTAAATATTTTGTTGGCAGGCACATGTGTGCTAGCTGTTCACATCTAATGCATAGACCAATAGAACAACTTGTACATACACATAGCTTAACAATGTTTGTACTTACGCATAAAGTAATGAAAGGGGTTACTTTCGTGTACACCATGTTCTGTACAGTATGTGGCTATCATTACACGCGTACGTACATTTTTCCAAGAAAAAACTTTTGAACACGTCCGATAAATTAATTTTACCCGATGCGGTAATTCTTAATATGCAAAACGCGTATCATTTGTAGGGAATATAGGGACCAGTATCTCAGCTGCAAAATGTCAAACGGTCCATATCATCTTAAAACTGGAATGCACCTGTTTCATCATTTCAATTTAATACCTTGTTGGATTTCTATGATGCAAAGCTGCTAATCGTCCGGAATTCTGATCGGCTGGTATCAGCGCTAGTACAGATTTTGAAAGGTTTCTCATATGCAGCTTGCTTTACAGAAAGCCATATCAATACAATTCACAAATTGATAAGCAAGTATTGCTAATGTTTCCGAACGACCATTCCATAAACGTTTTGAGTTGTTTAGTTAATAAGCATTAACTTCCATGTGGATGATGTGCTGTGTATGATCTATTTTGCACTTCAAGTGAAATTCACCTCAGGCTCATCGCATACAGCTGTTTGAAACGCATCTCAGTTAAAAGCCAAGTAACGCAATACCTTGTATGCCTGTGATTTGATTGAACTGTTTAATCCTACCAAGCCATCATGGTATATCAGGACGACCAAATCATCAGCCACCTACAAATCTACGGCTCCACGTTACAAGTACTAAGTATAGAAAATCAGGGGCGTTAGTATTAAACTGCACGTGTACGAACACAGCCTACTACACCTGTTCGGTATCATCAGGCATGAACAAGCAAATTCCAACGGATTATCAACATAACTCAGTGAGGAGATCCAACCATTAGTCATTCGGGTCAACGTATGCGTAGATTCTCACCCAATCTAATAACACCGAAGTTAAGGTTTAAGTTGGTAGTAAAGATTTCAAGTTAATTAGAAGTTTTGGTTAGAGGCTTTTTTTTGTTAAGGTTTTCCGTGCAGCCGTTGCAGCACTCACAGGCGAGCCTTTATAAAGTCACATGGCCGTCACCACATTGCGCATAACTTCGTAAGTTAAAAAAGTTGCGTCATCGGACAGTTATGGGCATGGTGTTTCTTATCAATTATGAGAATAGGCTGCCCTGTGCTGAACGTGTTAATAGCTGATTGGCGTTGAAAGCATTGGTAGTCGATGGTTTAAAGCTAATGTGACTTTATTGGTATTGGTAACCTTTTCCCGCATAGAATTCAGCAAAACTTTAACCTTGTGATGCCACGGGGTTTGCGTTTAGAGTACACTTGGCTTGTCGAAACTTCAAAGGCGTGTCTAGAGTCAAAAACTTGGCAATTTCTCAGTAATCACTCCGTTTAGGGGGGTCACATTCACAGAGAAGTACGCCTAAATTCTCAATGTCCAAAGTTCCAGGTTCCAACTCCGCAACTTCCACCTCGCATGTTCGTGCAACTTTTGGATATCTTTTGGAACAAAGTTGCTTACTTTCATTCTTGAGGGTGCATATGACTTACATTCACGCTTGCTGTCTGAAAAATAAATGTTACAGCTATATGGAATACATTTGACATAATGGGTGTGAACAAACTGTATCTTGAACTGTGCTAAATACATACACGAGCTTTTCTCTATCAAAATATAGAAGAAAATAGCGATGAAATATTTTTACCCTGTTTGCAAAAATATTTAAGCATACCTGGTGTGTCTTTAGTACCCAGGTTCGTTGCGGCACTGGACAAGGAACCGTCTGTTGAAAACCAACCCAAGAGTTTTTCTGCATTCCAATTTCACGGCTAATTTTCTGGATACCTGCGCAAGCGTATTATGACAAGTAAAAGGTCAGAGTTTACATATGATCTTTTGATATGGGGAGTCATGACTCATAATAACAAGTCTTGGGCTGATACTGTCATGTATTGCCATCGTTAAGAACTAATCAGCCAATCCGCATAATTGCTAAAGTCAAGAGTAAAAAAAAACGTGGTAATCGGTGCCGCCTCTATCAGGCTTCAGAAAAGACACAATCCAAAGTAAAGGTTAAAGCTACATATATAGACCTCATAATGTACTATATACATGCCATGAACCGCGTCAAGTGTATTTCCCCAAGCTGTTATGTGAGATATTGGTATATCAAATGGCGTTATTCGCAATGACTACTCTGACTTTAAATAATTGCCTCGTGCAATACCGCTTCTTTTTAAACTTTGAGAGGAGTACATATATCCGCAGAGGAAACCATGTAGTGGGTTGCCACGATGATCCTGAAACCCCAAAGTGACCATATTCACACTTTTACTCTTGCTATACCAAATACACGGAGGAAGAAAGAACACACTGCTATATAGCAAGAGCAGTTGTTCTAAACTACCGTTTTATCCAAACGTAGGATTTCTCCTTCCCAATAGGGTAAAGTAATTCATGCACAGGAGACCCCTTTGTGATGCATCTTCTATGCGTACGTAGGTACATATCTGCAGATCCATACACATTTCAGTTCCAAACGTGCGCAATTTTCAGGTGGAAGGTGGAAAGTTGGACAATTTCACCCAGAGGTTGGCAAACTCTCACCTGTAACGCGAAACGTTATTTGCCCCAATACGGTTATGGAATTTCTCTTTTGAAAATGGAGAGGGCAAACATACAAAAAAACAAGATATTCCTGTTTTTCTGAACTTTTCTGAACTTTGCTCCCTCTCTTTCATTTTGGCGTACTGTTCACTTCCTCTTATCTCCACCAACCCCATTCTCACAGTTGCTTTAAACTATCATCTACACGGTGCTAGTGTTTGTCTGGGCTAGTTTCTTCCTCCTGAATTTTTCTTTCTACAAACACTCGAGAAAGAAGGAGGATTTCTTGTGTGGGCCTGTATTTCCATCTTCCTCCCCACCAAGTCGCCGTGATTAATACCCAGCTGTCGTTTAACAGGGGAGAAGGTTTCGCTTAGTCTCCTTATTGATTGTCATTCCTTTGTTTTGTTTATTGCTATAAAAGAGTATCAAGGAAACCAATACTCTACGGACAAAGTCACTTTCCACTCGCTTGAACACTCGGTGCCCTCTTTATTTCTCCACACAGTGTTTTTAAGCTCTTTCCCGTACAAAGTTCAAAACGGCTTTTTCTTTTTCCGGTGAATTGCAACTGCGCGCGCTCTTCTTTTTCTCTCTGTGTGTGTGTTTTTTTGTCCCTTCGTGTGTCTTTCTGTGAAAGTTTTTAGCCGCCTCTGCCGCTATTTTTTTTTTCTTTTGTCCCATTTGTCTGTTTCCATTTATAAATACAAAAATTTACTGGGAAAGTGCCTTTCTTTCTATTGAGGACAAGTTTACAATCAACGGGACACAAAGATTAATCACAAGGAAGAACAAGACGAAGAAGAAAGAAAGCTGCTGACCGAAATGTTACAAGCTCCGCCGAGTAAGAGTCCACATACCCGTGGCCATGCTCACAAGCGTTCAGCTGCAATCAGTGGGGACTTTGACCTAGACTTCTTCAGAGGCACAACTTCAATATCACAGGCGTTTGAGAAACAAGAGCTCTATGTCCCGGTGACCCCGACAACACATCAACAGGGCATCTTTGCCACACCAACGAGTCAGATGTCGAGCGTCACGCCTATCACAGCTGCGACTGTTCAAACACCAATGGCTGCTGAGGTTCCTTCCGTCGTGGTGACTGAAGCGGAGTCCAGTCCGAGACTGACGTTTTCTCCATATAAGGGACATACCCGTCTGAACTCTTGGGCTCATTCTGGTCCTGCTGCTGTGCGGGCAAAGTGCAAGTCTCCCTACTCGTCCCAAGTTGAGTACAGCTCATCAACGGAGACGTCGCCGGAGACGAAGAACGCAACTTTGAACTATGCGTATGGAGGCATGATGAGTCCGAAGTATGATATTCCAGAGGCCATAATCGATTTGGACCTTGCTTCTGGTGTTTATTTTGATCCAGCTACTCAAAAGCACAATACCAAGATCCAACATCGACGTACAGAGAGTGCACCGGAGTTGGAGAACTTCTTCAAGCCTAGTATGAACTTTGGTTCTGGGTCTGCAAGTTCGAGAAAGAACTCTGCTATCTTTGAAGAGGAGGACGAAGATGACGATGATGATGTTTCAAGTGCAGTTTCCTCAAACCACATGAGCAACAATAATAATGGGTTAAACGGCAAGAATATGTCTTCGAACTCTCTGAACTCGAACTCTAGCACTGGTGCTAGTAGGTTCTCCCCCGTTTTCTCCACACCACAGTCATCCAAATCTCGTCGTGGTGGTGCTACTGCTGCTCGCTATCAAAACCACTACAACAATAGTTTGCTATTGTCATCGCATCTTTCGGCCAAATCGTCCGAGAACTTGAATTCAAAGAAGACTGCGCAGCAGTCAACCCCGCATAATTTGGTTTCGACCTCATCCTCGTCATCCACTTTGAACTCACCACCAAGGTTTAAATTCGAATCCAGGGTTTACGACATGCCAGCCGCAACTTCATCGCCAGAGACGAAATCGAAACAAACGCATTCGCCAAAGAGATCCCTTACAAACAACAGCGTGAAATCTCACAAGAAGTCTAAGTCGTTACTGAGCTCAATCTCCCAGAAATTCCGCACAGGTGGTGGCTATAGTTCCCAAGAGAATCTTGTGCTAGACGGGAATTGCGGCACGGACTCCACTGTGGTTCTAAGCGATGCCGATGAAGGTGCTGATTTCGACGCCCATAATGTTACTTTGACACCACTTAACTTTGGTGAACCAGGTCCGGCTTTAGACTTGACTACGATGACTCCAAAGTATAATTACGAACTTGATGATACCACAAACAAGGATATAAACTTGTTCAAAACTGACAAGCCGGTGGCTTCAAAGACAAGCCACCAAGAGTCAACTAAAAGGAGCGAAAAGAAGCATAAGAGAGGATTCTTTCATTGGATGAAGAAATAACTTCCAGATTCCGTTACACACAATTTCTTTCAAAAAGGAAATAGGCGAACAAACATATGAACACATTTGTACGCAATATTTGCTTTATCATGCATCACATAATCACACCATGCCGAGGCCCACTTTTGATTCCCTTTTAACTATGCATTTTTTATTTTGATTTTGGAACCATTTTTATTTTCTTTTCCGTTTTGACGTTTTATAACCCGTTGTTGTTTGTTCTTCTGTTTCCTCCTTGTGTTTGATTTCTTTTATCAGGATATGTTACCTGCATTACGTTGTATTACGACGTTGCATCACTTAATTTACTACACGTCATGATTATTGTTTTGAGTGATGTCTAGTAGTTATAATTGGCTTATTTAGTTGTGCCCTTTATAGTTTGGAATGGTGCTACATCTGATGATGTAGATGTGGCAAGCTTGCCATCACCAACAGCTGGTCTAATGACACTGTCCTTGTCTGTTGTTTCACTAGTTGCCTCGACAGTGGTGTATAAGTCAGTATCTGCATCCGTATCAGCCGTCAAACTTTGATTGGAAGTGTCATGGCCAATTGTCTTGCTAATAGCACGTCTAGGTTCTGGTGTTAACTCAGCCAGTTTGGCCTTTTCTGCATCTTCAGCTGCCATTCTAGCCCTCTTCTTTGCAACATAAATCAAGATAAAAGGTGCTAAAGCGTTGGTGGATACAAACCAGGCAATTAAAATGCCAAAATTTCTGCCCATCTTACCTTTATAAACGTTACAGAAGATCACCGTACAGAGGTCGTAGGCGTTATGGATGGGCATCGCGTATCCATAACGGTAAAAGTGATTTGACAGTACCATAGCCGATGTTGTTGGAGCAACGTTGACAACCACTAAGAATAATAACCAACCACCGATCAACGCTGGGAAGTGGAGGAAACAAAGTGATGCGACAATCTCATTTAGTGCAGCCAGTGAACCGATGGTTAAGTATGCAACAGCCCATAATACTAAAGCACCAGAACGACCAAAGGCAGCTTTGTAAGTGACACCAAACGCAATGTTTAACACCACGTATGCAAGTGATATCGTCAAGTTTGCCATCTGAGTCCAAAAGAATCTGAATAAAAGAAATCTAAGCCCTTTCACGATAGATGCAAGGTATATTTGAATAGGAATGGTCATTGTCATGAGAAAAAAGGCAAATATAACAATGTAAACCAAGCCTATTTGTAATGGTGCCATGAGTATCACAGATGCTGGCCTCAAGTCGTTGAAATTAAACGTTATAGGTTGGGCAAAGAAAAAGGCTGCATTTGGTAAAGAATCCTGAGGCAGTTGAGAAACAAGTCTGTAAAACTGTGTTCGAATCACCTTGAAGAATATCTGTTCAAAAACGTTCAGGAATGCAACAGTATATGATGAAACAGTGACAATATCTCGTCCTGTCTCGAAGAACACCTCAACCAAAGTACCATTCATCATAAAAGAGGTATCATTATTCACAATCGCCTTATAGATCTGATACGTAGCATTCGGTTTGACGTGGAGAACACTCCAGTAGAGTTGATGGTGTACAAGTCTAAATATCTCTTCATCAATGGTGTTGTTTCTGTCAGCAGCATGTTGTAAAAACTCATCCCTCGTGACATACTCCCAGCCACCTCTCTGTGCCACGCCATCGATGTGGGCAGTTGCATTCATAGATGGTCCGATAATGGGAACAATACCATTGGCAACTTCGTCCTCGCTGACAATGAGCATCTTCATGTCGACATATCGGTACTGTCTATTGTAGTATGTCCCCCACATGAACCCTAGAGCAACAATCAGGATGACACTAACCAACAGGTAATTTCTAACAAATATCGAATATACCTTTATCCTCTCTCTTTTGAATTCATCATCATACCAACCAAACTTTTCAATTCTCTGTCGACTATTTCTAATGGTCCTTGAAATCGTTGAGCGACGTCTCTGTATAAGTGCAGGGGGTGGAGCCTGTTCTTCAAGATTGGAATCGGCCTGTAAAGCACGTACCTCATCCCATTCTTCACGAGTGCCGGTAATAGCCCTTGAAATGACGTTTGAGAGTATTGGGTCATCGCGTAGGATTTGCCCTTCGATTATATCTGGTGCCAGGCTTGTAATCTCATCTGCTTCCGATGTTCTAGAGTTTCTTAACTGTGCCATCAATAATTCAAAAGTGGATCTATAAGTGCTGTTAAGGTGTCTCTGTTTACAGTTACCTCACTGCCAGCTTGTAACTTGAGGGCAGGTAATAGCTCAACAATAAACAAGGAGAGAAACTGTTTAATGACGGAAAACTAACCAAGGGGGAAAAGCACAAAAAAGAAGAGCCAGATGCGCACGCAGTCCCGCAAGATTTACAATTAATAAAAGTTGTACACGATTGATAGAACTGTGAAATTAGACGCTTCCACTTCTTACATTCCTACGTCTCGTAACAGCCGTCACACTGATAAATATGCACTATGACGCATACTGAAGATAACCCATCAACTGTTCTACGTGAGTTTTATGCATAAGGCTGGACTGTTATTTCTAAACTATGCTTGTTACCATGGAAACACATTTTACTGTCGACTAAAAAAATATATCAATAGGGGGAGAAGCAACGATGTGAAGCTATGTGGAGAGGTCTCCCTGGGTTGGTTGGGTATTTTTATCCTGTGAAAGATACTTCGGAGCGTGTGGGAATTTTTTTTGTTCTGGGAGAGTATGATTGTTATTGCACTGAGTGCCTGGTTGATTAAGAATTGGAACACTCATTTGAAGATTAGTGTGTTTTGTATAAATGAGCGATCGTGCACCAATATCACGTCGTGGGTCATCTTTAGACGATGCTAACGGCCACAACTTCAATACAAAGGAAGACCATGATTTCACTGGCGCCTCTGTGCTGCCTAGTGACTTGTCTCGTCAGAACACATGGAGTCTTCCGATAATGAGAAGAACTTCAACTTTTAGGGCACCTCCAATTAACGAGGAAAGCAATGGAGAAACACAATCTGCAGAGGATACAAGCAAGGCAGAAGTTACTGATGATAGCCCAGTAAGCACAACAGCACCGGCATCGAGTTTGTCCCAGAAGGTGCCTGCTGAAGAGACATCACAAGAACCTACACAAGAAGAAAAGGCCATTGCCAAAAGCAGCACTCGAAAGGGCATGAGGAAAGTACGTTGGCTATTCATCAAAGAGTTTCTCATCATTTTTGTAGCGTTTATCGGTATTTTATCCATTTACTGGGGATCGTGGTACGATCGAAGGGAGAATATGCATCGGCTTTCATATTTAGTTGCTCTTGATGAAGCTGGTGAAGCTCAATCGCTTATATCAGACACCATCAGAGAAGTGTTCCAATCCCGTGAGGCCAGAACAATCGGAACGTTCCATTTCCCAAACATGACCGAGTTTAGAGAACTTGCTGAGCAAAACAACAGATCAACATGGGATGAGGTTGTCCATAGAGTACACCAGCAGTACCATTGGGGTGGTATCTATGTACCAAGAAATGCCACTGCTTCGTATTTGGAATCATTAAGGACTTTAAGACCATATAACGATACAGTTAGATTCGTCTATGAAACGGCAAGATCGCCAACAAGTGTCGGCAGCTATGTCGTTATTCCTATTAGAAGAGTCCAAAATGGTTTCGTTCAACAGTCTCAAAGAAGTGTGGTTTCACCCCTAGTGGAAACCCTCTCTGATGATGAGTACCATAGCCTCATGACAAATGGAACCGATTTGTTGTCTTCGTTATGGTTTACCATGATAGACAATAGAGCCTATGACTTTCCTGGGTTAATAGGACCTATACTTATCGGGCTCATATATCTCGTTGTGATCTCATTCCATCAGTTTAACTTTGCCTCTGATACCCATGAGCTCATGCAAACCAAACTGAGGTTGAAGGATTACGTTGTCTATCACATGATAACATCGCACGTATCATATTTGGTTATCTCCTTAACTTACTGCCTAATGATATTGGCCTTTCAGATGCCTTACACGAGAACATTTGGACGTTCTGGATTCTTGGTATGTTGGGCATTTGTATACCTCACCACTGCTGCTTTTGGTGGTGCCAACGAGAACGCAGCATTGCAAATCTTTGCAAGAAACAAACCATTGATTGGTCTTTGGATTGTTTTATTCATGGTTGCAAACCTGGCTCCGGTCTTCTCTCCAATGGCCTTGACCAATAGGTTCTACAGGTACGGGTATGCAATGCCAATGCACTGTGGAAACGAGCTTCTAACTGTTGCGCTGCTAAACACGACGAAGAGACATGTAGGATGGAATATTGCTATTCTCCTTGCATGGATCTTGGTTACTAACGCAATATTGCCCTTCAACTTGAGAAATATCAAGAATTACAAGAGAGGTGTTGAAGAGAAGGCACGTCTTGCGCTGGAGTCCCAGAGACAAGCTCAGAAGTCATAAGACACGTACAAATATAGAGCAAGAAAAAACACAAAACATGTCTCTATATAACATTACTATGGTATTACACATCATGAAATCATCAACGACCTTCCTTGAGTAGCTTGTTTCTCTTCTCCTTCTTGCGCATTCTCTCAACCTTCTTCGCATGCATCTTAGCAGCAAGTCTTTCATATCTCTCCTTTTCAGCTTGTTTCTCCCTTCTATCTTTAATCGTCTGGACCCTCTGCTTTCTCTCGTTCTCTTTTTCTTCCTTCAACTCTTTGATTTTGGCCTTCACCTGTTGGTCTTTGAGCCTCTGCTCTTGCTTCTTGGCCCACGATGACTTCACTCCTAATGACTTTACACGGAAGGCATCCTTCTCAACTTTCCACCCCTTCTTGCTGACCCTTTCACCCTTCACAGGCTTGGTCTCCTGTGCCACGAGTTTATCCTCTGATACAGCCATCTCCACCAGTTTGATGACTTCACAACCTCGTTTCTAAGTTATGTGTCAATGAGACATTGGGCCTTAAAATTTTCAGGCCCAGCCTAAGTAGGAAGGAAAAAAAATATTTCCGACATCAACATCGGAATTGACCGCTAATAACTACACCCAATACAAAACAAACGAATAAATAGGGAAATATGTATACGCTCTTCTCGTTATAAAAGTTCTCTGTATTTGATACCTATGGCAGTCGTGCAAGCCATTATTCGAGATTGCGATCGTCGGTGTAAGCTTCCGATGCATCGTAGTGAGCATCGTTATCACCGTCGTCAATGTCATAATCATCGTCATTCAACACTTCTCCCAGAATATCCTCATCGTCCCTGTAGTCGTTAACACCAACGGTTCTGTAGCCTGCACCCCTCGTTTGGTACCTAGAAACCCTCGTGAATGCGCCTTTGATGCTTTCACCAAGACCACGACCTAAAAGGCCAATCATCTTGTAAGTTGCAATGACACTGGCAAGCACCGCAATGCCACCACGTACCACAGCATTGACGACTTTGTCTGTGTTGTTGTTCTCAATGAGATCGTCGTCGTCACCAAGCCTGATCTCGCCGAATCTGGCAAACCCACCATTACGACGGATACCTCTGTCATACACAAACCAAACAGCAAATGCAAAAACGGAAGTTGGAATAATAATAACCATTGCCAATCCAAACCCACCGAGCTTTCCAGCACGGCTCTTGCTGAACTCCTTCTCCTTGCCTGGACATGGAACTGGGTCCCACTTGTCAAACTCTTGACCGCCTTCACACGTGGACATGGCGATCTTTCTATAGCCAGTAGGCTGGAAGTATTCAATGGCATTTTGGTCAACACGACAAATTTCAGAGCGATCCTCTGGAACCAGCCCTGGTATCAGTTTACATGTACCATCGTCAGCCTTTTCGTAGTTATAATCACATTCATAGTCATGTCTTGTACACGGGCAGTTCTTTACGATCTTCTTTGCCTTTCCTAATGGAGCAGAACCAATGAAACAGTTAACGCGGTCTGGTATCTTTCTCAGATATTTAGCTTCATGGCCAAACAAACACTTGGACGATGACAATGGGTGGTTTGGAGTCCAGTATTCGAAATCGTCGTCATCAGGATGGTCAAGATCTAATACACATTGTCTTGTAAACACTTTTTCGAAGTCGATGGTGAAGGTCAAAGAGGATTCACTCTGACCAGATGCTTCTGATATAAGTAAAAACTTCTTTGATGTATCAGAAGGCACAGTAACTATATCACTGATCTTAACCTTAGCATCGTTGAACTCATACTCATTCCACGTACTACCTTCATCTAATGAATAGTGGATCACATTTGTCTCTGACACGTCATCAACGAGAACAACAATTGAGCCACGGTCACCGTATTCCCACTGATAAACACCTTTTCTTACTTCAGTCCAAGTTGCACCAGCATCTCTAGTGATGAAAGTGGATGCATTATTGAGAGAACCCAATTTGTCACCAACATTTCCAACGCCAAATAACAATCCTGTAGCCGATCCAGAAGAGTAGGTATCACGGAAGTCTTTTCTTTCCGTATATCCGTGTAAATGTAATGAACATTCCTTCAAAGGAGAGCCTATACATGGGTACTTCTTGCCTTCGGAGTCCTTAGCTGGAGGAGCAATGAAATACCAATCAGAACCATCGTTAAAAGTGATACGTGATTGGAGCTCCTTTATTGCTCCACCTTTTGCAGCGTCGTAGTTTTTGACTGTGTTAATAAGGGCTATACCATCGAGACCCTCAACTCTCTCATAATCAACAAATCCAAACTCATTTCTGTTGACATATCTCTCGGACATGACATACGATGTACCATTGATGTTGGACTTCAATATTGCACCATACTCAGAACCAGGACGTTCGTTAGAGGTGACATGAAGGAAGATTGCGCCAGTTTCAGAGCCCAAAACTGTGTACGCTTGTTGTTCATGAACATCAAAATCTTTTGGGAATTTTGCTTCTGCAAACGTCTTTCCATCTATAGTAACAAAAGCACGTAGAGATTCACCGTCTGTAGAAGCTACAACGGTGAAGTGTGTGGTAGATGCAAATCCAACAACCTTTTCGAAAACAACTTCATGAGTAGCAAATTTGTCAACAGAAGAGAGCAAAGAGTGTGAATTAGAATCAATAACCTCGCAGAATATCAAACGTTCATCATTGTTCCTGTCGATATATTTGGCACCAACAAAGTCACAATGCTTTGTTCCACTAGCTAACGGAGTCCAGGATTTACCACTATCTTCCGTCAAAAATGCTATTGGTTTGCACTTTGATGAATATTGCGATTCACATCCTTCGTCACCAAAGAATATGAATCTATCCGCAGATAATGGATCAAATACAAACACTTGAAGACCAAATGGGTTCACCTCAGATGGTGTTTCCATAACACGGAAGTTTTTACCCCTGTTTCCTGAGAAGTACACCTTGTTGTTAGTGCCCACCAAGTAGACGTAGTCTTTGAAGTAAGTGTTGAGGTAAATGGCCAAAATTTGGTCATCGGATTCGAACAGCTTGAAGTTCGCACCACCATCATGCGATATGTATACAGTATTGTACGAAGTCTTGATGAAAAGAGTTTCATCATTTGAGCCATACTCTGACTGTTCCATGAAATAATAGTTTGTAATGTGACCATCAAAGCTGCTTGCTTGAACTGTGATACTTTGAGCCTTCAGAAGATCATCATCACATGTGAATTCAACTTCTTGAATCTCTACATCACCACCTTCGCATTTGTTACCACCAATCTTCTTCTTGAGTTTCAAGTTCAAGATGTTACCAGTCGATTCTGTACACAATTTCAGCAACTCTGCTCTGTCTGGTGCACATTCACCCTTAGAGTTGAGTGTAAATCCAAATGAACACTCGTAATCAGCCTCTGTACATGTACATGGAACTTCATCGTATTTCAAATCTTCAAAGGCTTTGTTAACAAAACAATCAGCATCAGCTTTTCTTCTGTTGTATATGTCCTTGTGCCCAAATACACAGCTTCCTTCGTTGTTTCCCTTCGATCTTCCGTACCATTTCTCAAAGTCGTTTGGCCCACATGTTCTTGAGAATGCCTTTGAGAAATCAAGTGAGAACAATATCTGTTTCATTGAATCCTGTTTTGGTTGAATACCGACAAAGAGGAAGTTTGAGGTGGTTCCATCAATAGCAGTTGTCAATAAAGTTGGGAAAACAGCATCTTCCAGTTCAATAGTTTGCCAAGTAGTTGCTTGATCTAACGAGTAATAAAACTTCTTGGAAGTCAAGTTTTCCTTGTCCTTTGTGAAAGGAGCTGCAACAATAACGTTACCCAAGTCTCCAAAGGCAAACACGCAAGGTTCCTCCAACGTTTTGCTCCAACTCCAACCACCATCACGAGAAACATAAGTGTGCAAGCTGAAGGGATCTCTATTCAAGCTGCGGCCTTCGTTACCAATGGCCATAAGAATACCAGGTGTTGCGCCGGTACTTCCTTGACCATCACCTCTTCTTTCTTCAACAGTTAATACGTTCAATCCACATTCTTCATTACCTTCGCATGTTTCTGTTCTGAGGTATTGCCAAGTGTTACCATCGTCGAATGTAATTTTGGATCTTTCAAGAGGCAAATACGTGGTTTGATCATAACCTTCCGATACCCCTGCAATCCAAACACCTTCAATGGTTTCAACTTTATCAATATTAGAGAAGCCCAAAATTTGAGAGGTTCCAAGACCTGACAATAGATTTCTGAAGTGGATACCATCTTCATCCGACGATAGAACGTTCGAGGTTGATGAGAATCCTTGATCTACTGGGTAGACTGCAACATGTAACGAGTTCTTTGTTGAAGCCAAGAATTCAAATCCATTTGCCTGTAGTTGTTCAGCCATTATTGCCTTGGAAAAATCGACACCATCCTTCGATACATAGAGCAGCACCGATGATCCTGTTTGGTCATACTTATCATCCTGAACCACTGCAACAACGAATGTCTGAACGACTCTAACATCGAGGACATAGGCACCAGCCAACACGCCAGACGCATCATTCAAGATTTGCGGTTCAGTCTTGAAGAAATCGTTTGAGGCAATCACCCTTGAGCGACGAACATAACCATGGGAGTCTCTCTCTGTTTGCAAGCACAAGATTCTAGAGTCTTCTCCCTTCGTAAAGGCCTCGTTTGACTTCACAAAGAGACACTTCTCCACGTTCTTGACTAACTGGGTCGGGTTCGACTTGAACCCGTCCTTTGTGACATAAACAGACGCATGGCACGAACCGTCTGTATCAGAACAGTCAAAGTAAGAGATTATCACATGGTCATGATTCGCACTGTTGATGTTGATGTCATAAGCGATATCCGAAGTCATTGGTACCGTGAAAGTACTCCAAGTCTCGCCTCGGTCATTGGTAACGTAATGCGTATTCCCCTGCGTGAATGCGAATGCTCTCTCCTTCTTCAACGGGTCCAAGAATATCTGACCAATCTGTTCCAACGACGCATCCCATGTCTTACCTGAATCATGGGACCTATACAGAACGTTCTCGTTCAAGTTCAAGACAACAGGCGCATCGTCAAAGTAGAGGATCTGTGTTGATAGAACGTTCTGAGCGGTCTGGTGGATCTCTGGAGAGAACGCAGCAGCAACAGCAGCCACGAGTGGCAGCACAAATAGACGACTCAACAGCATCTTCCTCTCGCCTGTTGATGGTCCTTTCTCCCTCTATGGATCGTGGACGCTTAGCTTGTTTTGGCGGCGGTGTCTTTTCACCAATGCAAGCAACCCCAATAACAAGAGCGAGTACTAAATACAATCGCAACACTCAGCTCCAAGAATACACACAGCTGTGACGAGCCAGAGCAGTTGATAACACAGAAGAACAGGTTTCCCTCTGGTGCAGTGTGCGGGTGTGTGGGTGTTGTTTACTCCCCTGGTTGCTTTACAATTGTAAAGGTTTATAGCAATGGCTTCCTGGGTTGGGCGGTTTCGATGCTACAAAAGCCTCTTTTTCTTTGGTTTTGGTCTTTGTGGCCCACGCCCGGCTCTGCTATCTTTAGCCGCCAGCACGGTGTGTCTTCGGAATTAGGGGATTCGGAATTAGGGCGCTCGGAATTAGTGGGCTGGTGATAAGAGGCCTGGTTGAGGGGAGTTCATTCCGAGGGCCGGGTAATGGTGGTGGTCGCGGGTTTGTTTACATCAGCACCGTATGAAAATTTTTGAGGGCGCATTTCCCTAAGAGCTGTGTTTGTTTATCTTTTCACAAAGAAACGCTTATGCTTTGATGAAACAGGGTTCCTCGTTGACATTGATAGGTTACTTGTACAATACTGCGACATCCATCACCACACATTTATTCACATTCCCTTAAGCATTTGCATAAACACCCAGAAAGCTGAAAGCATGTCAGACCAAACTACGAGCGAATCGCCGGAGGCTTCGAGCTCGTTTGATATAAAGACACATTTCCCAGCAGCACGTATTAAGAAGCTGATGCAAAGCGACGAAGACATTGGGAAAGTTGCCCAGGCTACACCGGTTGTGGTTGGACGTGCGCTAGAGTTCTTTTTGGCGAACCTGGTCCAGGCATCAGCAGAGCAGGCTAAGATATCTGGAACCAAACGTGTCACTGCACAGCATGTGAAAAGCGCAATCCAATCGGATGATAAGTTCGACTTCTTGGTGGACACGATATGCTCGACGGAGGCCAAGGAGGAATGAGATTCCATCCCCTTACTGTCCTCTTCTCAAACGTCGGAGGCAGAAACTGTTTAACGATAGAATGAAATTGTGGTTTTTATGTTGTTTACTTCTTTGGGTTGTTGTTGATTTTTTGTGGGGAAGTGTATTTAATAAGGAGAGAAGCTGTAATAGAAGCTCGTTATGTATATACATCTATAAAAATATATATGTAATGATAATCCTCGTGTTCTGATGATGGTGATTGCCTTGTCCTCATGTTGCTATAGATACAACGCTGCCCATTTTGGCTATCGGCCTGTATGCGCGCTTATGCCCAACTGTGGCGCTTTACCAAATCCCAATGGAGCGGCCATTTAAGGTGTTCTATGACTCAAGATCGATTTCTTCATTTAACTCATCTAACAGCGTTTGGACAGCGAAGGTGTGCAGTGCGAAGAAGATGTCCCAATTGTTATCGAAGAAGCTGAAAGTTGCTCTCATTCAAATCACCTCAGGTGCTGATAAGAGTGCCAACCTTGCGCACGCTAAGGAGTTTATCCTGAAGGCTTTGGCAAAGGATCCATCCATTGACCTCACCATCCTCCCGGAATGTTTCAATTCGCCTTACTCGGTGAGCGAATTCGCCAACTACGCCGAAAGGATCCCAGATGGTGAGTCCACCAGGTTCCTTTCGCAATTGGCCAAGGAGAACAAGATCTACCTGGTTGGAGGGTCCATTCCAGAATTGGGCGACGACGGTAAGGTGTACAACACGAGCGTAACGTTTGATAGAGAAGGACAAGTCATTGGTAAGCACAGAAAGGCACATCTGTTCGACATTGACATCCCAGGTGGAATCACCTTCAAGGAGTCAATCACCCTTACAGGGGGTGATAAGGCGACGGTTTTCAACTTGCCGGAATTTGGTAACGTTGGTGAAGGTATTTGCTACGACATTAGATTCCCAGAGCTAGCTGCTCTGGCTGCGCGTGAGAAGAACGCCTTCGCTATGGTCTACCCAGGAGCGTTCAACACCGTCACAGGTCCGTTGCACTGGCACTTGTTGGCCAGAGCAAGGGCAGTCGACAACCAGATCTTTGTCCTCCTGTGCTCACCTTCCCGCAACTTGGATTTGTCATACCATGCCTACGGCCACTCTTTGGTTGTTGACCCAAATGGGAACATCATCGCAGAAGCTGGTGAGGATGAGGAGATTGTCATTGCAGAGCTGGACCCAGTGCTCTTGACAAAGACAAGAGCCGGAATCCCAGTCACTACACAGAGAAGATTCGACATATATGGCGACTGGTCGAAGAACACGGACCCAAGGGCCATCTGAACGCGACACCGTATCATCAGTATAAAACCACACTCGATGAGACGTCATCAACACATCTCTTAGCCTTAATTCAGTGTAGTAGTAGTAGTAGTAGTAGTAGTAGGTAGCTCCGAGCTTGCGTCACGTGACCTTATCGTGTGGTGTGCGGATGTCCTATGACGTAATGGCACAGCACCCCCCCCCCCAGCACGGGCCGCCTCAACCCACCCGGTGGCAGCACTTCATTGTATTAATATTCAGCTGAATTGGTGGTATAAATATAGACACGAGGCACTCTGATATAGCAAACTAAAGCCAATTGGGGTCAGAATCCAAGTTATCGAGGAGTTTTTGACTTGAGAAGCTTTGCTGAAGAAGATATAAACTACTTAGAGATCGAGAGCAATGGTTGTTACAAGCAGTCGCAGTCGTTCGTCTTTGACCCTGAATCAATTGCAACTGTTGCAAAATCCACAGAGCATTGATACCTCTTTGTTCTACGTTGGTGTTGACGTGGGGACAGGCTCTGCCAGAGCAGCCGTTGTGGATAACACCGGGTCGATTTTAGCACTGGCTGAGCGTCCAATTGCTCGTCAGGAGCTGAAGCCTAACTACATCACCCAGTCCACTACTGAGATTTGGAATGCCATCTGCTACTGTGTCAAGTCCACAATCAGGGATGCTGGGATCGAGCCGAACCAGGTTATGGGTATTGGCTTCGATGCCACCTGTTCTCTTGCGGTGCTGTATGAGAAGGATGACCAACCAATGGGAGTAGGCCCAAACTTCTCCAACAACGACCAGAACATCATTCTATGGATGGACCATCGTGCTGTTGAGGAGACCAATGAGATCAATGCAACAGGTGACAAGTGCCTGAAGTATGTTGGTGGTACCATGTCCATCGAGATGGAGCTGCCAAAGATGAAATGGCTGAAGAATAACTTACCAGAGGGCCAGTTCAAGGAGGCCAAGTTTTACGACCTGGCTGACTTCCTCACTCACAAGGCCACTGGAAGCGAGGCAAGATCGTACTGCTCTACAGTGTGTAAGATGGGCTTTGTCCCACCAGGCGTTGAAGGCTCCACGGACGGTTGGTCGAAGGAGTTTCTGGAGCAGTTGGACTTGCCAGAGCTTGTTGAGGATAACTACAGACGTCTTGGTGGTTCTCCTTCTTTGGGTGGTACGTGGCTCTCAGCTGGTGATGTTGTTGGTCCATTGTCGAAGAAGGCTGCAGAGGAACTGGGACTGAGTACCTCTTGTCTTGTTGGTTCAGGTGTCATCGACGCCTATGCTGGCTGGATTGGAACAGTTGCTGCGCACACCGACATTGAGATCCCAGCACTCGTTCATCAGGATAAGAACTCCATTGGAATGGCTAAAACTGCTGGTAGATTGGCTGCCGTTGCTGGAACTTCAACTTGTCACATTGCTCTGAGTGAGAAGCCAATCTTCGTGGAGGGTGTTTGGGGGCCTTACAGAGATGTCATGGAACCAGGCTTATGGCTTGCAGAAGGTGGTCAATCATGTACTGGTGCACTGTTAGCACACGTCTTAAACACGCATCCAGCGTATTCTGAACTGGCTCGTCTAGCAGATGCTTCCAATGTTTCGAAATTCGACTACCTCAATGCCCGTCTCGAGAGTTTGAAAGCTGAAAGATCTGCTCGTTCTGTTGTGTCGCTTGCAAAGCACCTCTTCTTTTATGGTGATTTCCACGGCAATCGTTCTCCAATTGCTGATCCTCGTATGAAGGCTGCTATCGTTGGTCAATCCATGGATACTTCGATCGATGATTTGGCAATCACCTATCTGGCTGCATGCGAATTCATTGCTCAACAAACCAGACAAATCGTTGAGAAGATGTGTGCATCAGGCCATGACATCCCTGCTATCTTCATGTCTGGTGGCCAATGCCGTAACGGTTTGTTGATGCGTTTGCTGGCTGATTGCACTGGGCTGCCAATCATCATTCCTCGTTATATCGATGCTGCTGTGGTGTTTGGTGCTGCTTTGCTCGGTGCTGTTGCTGCTCAAAGTGCAACAAAGGTCAAGCGTAAACCTTCCTTCAAGCTGCCACTAGGTTTGAAACCGTTGAATGAGGTGAAGAGGGACATGGCATCTCCTTATACAGCACCTTCTGCGACAGCCTCCAACATCAATATGGCTGCTATTGCAAGTGCCACCGGTGGATTCCCATTCCCAATCACACCAGCTATCGACGAGGTCAAGTCGACAGATGAGGACGACTCTGGTGACGAAGAAGCTACCCTCTCTTTCGGTGCAAAGACCAAGGCTCATGAAGAGGTTGATCAAAAGATCAAGAACACTAGACTGGAGCAGTCAAAGAAACATGGTGAGCAATTATGGGAAGTTATGGTCAAGCTCACCGGTGGTGGTAAGGTTGTTGAGCCTCACGATAAGAACTACCCTGATAGAAAGTTGCTGGACGCTAAGTATACCATCTTCCTGGAGCAAGCTGAGACTCAGAGAAAATACCGTCAATTGGTTGACGACGTTGAAGACGAAATTCTTCAGGAGCAATCAGCTCAGCTTAGAGAAGAATAATGCCATTCATACGAGGCAGCTCCTATCTTTTATATCTATATATTGTATACAACACATGTCATCACTTACTTCATTAAAATGTTATATTGAGCACTTTGAAAACAGCGTATCTGTCCAATCCAGTAGAACTTCTTCGCCTGATATATACTTCTCTCGTGTAAGTTCACCGCTGTTTTTAATCCTAGTTGAAGTTGAAGATGTCATCAATGATGTGGTACAATATAGGCTAGCACCTTGCCATGGGCCTAAAGATTTGATCCCAGAAGCCTTTGTGTGTTTGTTTATCTCGTAGATGATACGTGTTTTAATTCCAGGGATGTTGGACAGCCCACCAACGATGATGATGTTGGAAGACAGCGGAGTTCTCAGATCGATGTCAACCTCTCTGATGACTTGCTCTACCAAAGAACATAAAGTCTGGGAGTCATCGTCATCAGGGCCATCTTGTTCATCTGGGAAGAGAATCTCTTCAATGCTCTGGTATCTTAATTCCTGAGGAATGGTTGAATTGTTGAATGTAAAATCACCAGTTCCATGGTTTCCAATGCCGCAATAACAGCACTCTACGAGAAACTGTTCAACAAATTCAAACGTAGTGTCCAGTCCCAGATTCTCAAGCTTCTTCCTGATATCATTGTGTATTCTTCTTGAAGCACGTAACGTCTGCTTGCTATAGATGTAGAGCTGTCGTAGGTCGAAAACTGGTGTAACTGTTGTTACGTTCCAGCCCAGATCAATGACCAGCCCAGACGTTGCTCCGGAGGCAACCACACTCATTACCGATGCTGGCAAGAACCGTATGCTCTGAGCATGCATGTGAAACAGGAAGACACGAGTCAGTGCTCTCTTTAGAGGCAATGGCAGCATGACAGGCTCCAACATGAGTACTTTACACCGTTTAGGGTCCACGAGAAGATCGTTCTCATAGACGTCATGTATGATCCGCTCCAGCAGGCACTCCAGTCTGTATGGATCCACAGATGCCATGGACTCTGTCCACAGGAACTGCGGCGGTTCCTGTCCTCGCTCTCCTTCACAGGCGTCATCTGATCGTACCGTCAACTGAGCATCCGTGAGGTCATACACGTTCGTTCTCCTGCGCACAATGGCACAGGCATCTCCAGCAAAGCCAGCCGTCACAAACCTCGAGCCAACATCAAATATGATCGGGTAGTACTGCTGTCCCATGGGCTCTCAACTGGTAAGATGGAACCTCCCAAAGCCCATAAGCACCAACGATAGAGAAAGCACGAGGAAGTAAATAAGAGGGCATCGCGTATACACTCGATATCGCGGTGTTCGGATGTGGTGAGTCGGTGCGGGCCACATAGGCTGACCGGGCTCATAACCCACCAGGGCTCATAATCCACCTCCTTTAGCACATTTGGTGCCTTCATCAGCATCACCAACTTCACACTTCACACTTCACACTTCACACTTCACACCTCTTCATCTTCTGATTGTACACCAGAGACCAAGCTTTGCTCACAGTCATGGGTGGTATCGTGTCTTTGCCTCTTCAGATGGCGGGAACAGCAGCAGCGTCGTGCTGTGGTTCGATGTTCTCCAGTATCCTTTGTAACTCGTGCAAGGCTATCGGGTCCTCGTTCTCCACGAGACTGAGCTATGCCTTTCTGTTCCTCATCAATGCCCTTCTGTCGTGGATCATGCTTACCGACTTTGCGATATCCAAGCTGGAGAAGATATCCAGGTTCCAGTGTGAGGGCGTGGAGTGCGGGTTCTTTGCGGTTCACAGGCTCAACTTTGCCCTGGGAATTGAACACCTTCTGCTATGCCTCTTTCTCGTCGGCGTCCACTCTACCACGAATCCCAGATCGAAGCTGCAGAACAGCTTCTGGGCACCAAAGATCTTGCTCTGGTTGATCTTTGTGGTGGTGTCGTTCTTGATCCCTGATAAGTTCTTCATCGCATGGTCCAAGTACATCTCTGTCATCGCAGGCGCACTCTTCCTCCTTGTGGGGTTAATCCTGTTGGTTGACTTTGCCCATGAGTTCGCAGAGACGTGTATCGAGCACGTTGAAGCGGAGGACGAGTACTCAGGAGTATGGAAGACATTGCTCGTTGGTGGAACGGGCCTCATGTATGCGGGCTCCATCACAATGTGTGTTTTGACCTATGTGTTCTTCTGTCATGATGGATGTTCCATGAACCAGGCTGCAGCGACGGTGAACCTGATCCTTGGAGTCATCGTCACCGTGCTTTCCCTCAATCAAAAGATTCAGGAGTACAACCCAAACTGTGGTCTTGCTCAGGCTGCCATTGTCACGGTTTACTGTACTTATCTCACTCTCTCAGCTGCTGCATCTGAACCAGATGATAAGCAGTGCAACCCCTTGATCCGTAACCGTGGAACTCGTACAGCCTCGGTTGTTCTTGGTGCCATCTTTACGTTGATAACCATTGCCTACACCACAACTCGTGCAGCTGCAAACTCAGCCTTCAACGGCTCCAAAGGTGGTGGCTCCATCGCAATCAACTACGACGACCCAGTATCAACAAACGATGTCATCTCGGCTGAGCCTGGAGCAAACGAGATGCGCATGCAAGCCATTAGGGAGGCCGTTGCTGTTGGCTCACTTCCCGAGTCTGCTCTACACGACCAAAGTTGGTTGTACGATGAAGATGATGAGGATGAGGAGCGTGTGGCTACAAAGTATAACTATGCCCTATTCCACCTCATTTTCTTCCTGGCTACACAATGGTTAGCAGTCCTGCTGACCATGAATGTCCAACAGGACGATTTCGGTGACTTCGTGCCTGTTGGAAGAACTTATTTCTACTCATGGGTCAAGATCGTGAGTGCATGGCTCTGTTATCTCATATATGGCTGGTCTCTGTTGGCTCCAGTGATGATGCCGGAGAGATTTGGCTACTAGCACATCCTCGGTCTCGTAGTTAACAAGATACGACGTATATGGCTGTTACCAATACTACCTCATCCCCTTTTCAAAAGCAACCTTGTAGCAAAATTTTGTCTATAACCTATGCCTGTCCACACTTAAAACACAACCAATTGGAGAGAGATTTAGCACCCCTGAACCATAGCTTTGCCTAGTCCTCACAATCAGCTATACCTCGGTCAATGATACACACACAGTCGTGTTGACGGCATAGCTGGTGGACCCCGTTGATTGGGCCTGTTCTTCGCCGCGACCTTTACTCATTGTTGACACGATTGTGCATCATCAAGAGTTAACATCATCGTCAAACAAGCTGCAAATAGGCACTTGAAACCTACCTGAAGGAGGGTTTCTGTCGCACTGGCACGAGCAATGCCATGGCCGCTGAGACTGGAGATGTCTGTGCTAGCACAATGTGTTCATATGGCTGATGGGCCAAGAGATTTTCCCCAGTGTATTTTGATAGTGTGGATCGGAAAGAGTGGAAGAGCCCCCTCGAGAATGAATTGATTCCCACGGTTTATGTCCATCTGCTCAAGCTCACAAGACAGAGGATCCAGTGGTGTCAGTGCTGTGTGGTGTGTGCTTCTATGAACACATTACTTTGGCGCCATGTGAACATGCTCTGTTGAGCCTTGGAACGCGCTGGCTTCAGCACCTTGTGCTGTTGATGTTTTGATGAACACGAGTTGTATGTGGATGAGAGTGAAGGAATTGCAGCTCTTGTGCCTTGATACTTGCTCAATACACCTCAGCATGGATATTCCGTGGTGTTCTGTTGGGATCCGAGGCCCCTGTTGCTTTGTATGATGGTCTGTTGTTGCACATAGCTGGCGCTAGAGCTGGCCAACATTGAGTCCATGAGCCCAATGAGCCTGTATCTGGAGAAGCTGGTGAGGTCTTGATGTGCTGAGAAGTGGATCCACTGACAGAAAGGCCATATCATTCCGTCTGGGAGTGATTGGTCGGTAAGGCTCTTTGAGCAGCGCACTGTGATGTTCAATACTCAGAGCCCTTGCAAAGGTCGTGTTCTTAAGAGAGGACCGGCACTTTCCGTTTCACTGAATCATCTGGCCTCACTCATGCTGACGTGAAGCAGTGTACGTGGTTACCATTTCCACTCTCGAAATAGCCCATGCCCTTCAGGGAGAAAGGTGCACTTCACCATCACCAATGTCTCAGACGTTCTGTTGATCCACAAGGCACCAACGCTCCAAAATCAGCCTCAGATACTCGCTCTTGGGTAGCTGAGTTCTCACACAGGAGCTATTCCCCATATGTGTATCATTCCAGACTCGAATGGACACATACACCTCAACTGAACACATGGCCGTGATACTGTCCGCCACTGACTCTGGTCAATCTAAGGAGTTTAAACCTGTCGACGATGGACGACACAGCCAGCAAACTCAAGCAGGGATATACCAGCGACGAGTCCAGCGACGATTCCACCTTGGAGTGCTACTGCTGTTCTCATCCATGGCCCCACTGTCCTTCTGCTCCCTTCTGTTCCCTTCTTCTCCCCTTCAGTGTTAATCCCTCTGCTGCCAGCCAAAGAGGGAAAGAACTCTCAACGTGAACTTCCGACGCTTCATGGACCGTCTCAGCTCTTCACTCGCTCAGTATGGGAAGACTGAGCATGTTTCATCTCCTGGAATCCACTCTCTGCCTTTGTGTGTATCTTTCTACACCAAGCCCTTCCCATTGTTTTGTTGTTTACTGAGCCTCGACAGCCTAAGAAAATACCTACAAAAGCAGGCCAGTGTCGGTTCCAGCATGCATTGCCACTGCTCGTGGAGGATACAATCTAAGCAGAAACACACCTTGAGAGCTCTTCAAAGGACTCTGTGTCGTCCAGCCTGGAACTCATAGACTGGACCTCATAGACTGGACCTCATAGACTGGACCTCATAGACTGGACCTCATAGACCGGACCTCATAGACTGGACCTCACTCGCTGAAGCAACAGCCCCGGGTGTTCTTGGAACCCATTACCAGTCTCGGCTCCTCAATACACATTCCACGCTGCTCAAAGGCCTGGGAGGAGGATCCCGGGAAAGTGTCCTCGGTGCTGGTACTGTTGGACTCAAATTTTGGCTACGTGAGGGTCTGAGGTGCCGTACTGGGAAAGGGCCAATGAGAACAGGTCTCCCGAACTCAGCGAGTGTGAAATCCATGTGATGTGGGCAGGCTCAGCTAACGGGGCCCTGTTAGTTGCTGGTGCCGGTTAATGGGCTGCATCTCCCTCCCCGTGGTCCGTCCAGAGAATGTTGGTGTGTTCTATTCTTTCACTCCGCCTGTCTTCTCGGGACTGAAGTGTTTTACCTTATGACCGTCAGGCTGTGCCATTTCTGGTGTCTCTCCCTCTGGGTGTTTGAATAGAGGTGATTTTAGGGCCTACAGGTGGGGGGTTTTAATGACCTTGGTTGTGCTATTATTACTTATTCGTGTCGGTAGTCTTTGGCTTACCGGGAAGTTCTGGTGTCGATGAGCCCTGTTGAGGGAATGCATGTACTGGAGGTATGTACATTTCTGGTGTCCACGCTATTGGATGGACCAATGGCTGGGGACCATGCGGATGTACGAAATACATATGCTGTTGTGTATACGCCGATGGCATTGTCTGGACAAAGTGTGGATGCGAATGACGCAGTTGCTGAGGATGGTAAAACTGCTGGTTATGCTGCTGTTGTTGCAACATTGCTCTCTCGTGCTCTCGACGGAGCTGTGAATAGTACATTAAGTTCTGTGTGTTGATTTGATCGTACGACTCGGCTCTTCTCGCTATGAGAGGATGTCGGGCATGTGCTCTCTGTCTGGCTTTCTCCTTCAATGTTGGACAGTCCTTCTGAAGATGGCCAATTTCTTCGCAGTAATAGCACTGTTTGACGTCGGCGGTGTGTTCTGTGGTGCACTCTGACGATTTATGGCCCGGTTGCTTGCAATTGTAACAGAGTCTAACCGTGGATGTGCATTCGTTTGCTTTATGGCCCAGATTCCCACATTTATAGCATGTCTTTTTAAAAGCTGTGGAGAGAGGAATCGTCTGCTCCAGTGGCTTGAACCGGGGCTCAAACGGTGGCTCATCCTTCAGGCTCTTGATTTTAGACTTTTCAATGGATACTGGCTGTGTCTTTACTGTGTTGCTAGAATCTGATGGATCGTTCTGCTCGTCATCCGAGGAAGATCCTGAAGATTCCACGTTATTGTCCGCTCCATCGTATTGCTTTTCTTGTGACTCCATATTAATCAAGGGAACCCACAAGTCGTGCAATTGAACACATGTACACAGCTATATATCAGGTGGTATTTCACGACACAGGAAGAGCACGGGAAATTTTCACTAGAAGCGAATAACTGATCTTCGTTGGGTTAAGTAATTCGCTTTTAAATGAACTTCTCTCAAAAGCAGGAGGGAAAAAAACGGGCGAAAAAAGAAAAGAAAACCCTCCGATCATGCGCCAGAATGCACTGCACATGCAGGTGGCATGCGCATGAGGTTGGGCCGCAGAAACCATAAATCGTGACGTCGTTGTTCTTGTCGATGAGTCTGGGACGTATAGCGAGGACAGCTACATGACCTATTTGGTTCAGGAAGCGTGGTGTCGTTGTTGCTGTTTTTTGTATGGAGCAATTGACGAAAGTGAAACGATGGCCATTTGGATGTTTGTAGCTTTCCTGAAATCAGAAACAGGCTTGGCTAATAATGTGACTAGCCCGGAAAAAGAGGTGGTGTATGGGAACAATAGCTATTACATCGCCAATATTGAGGAACCTTCCTTTTCCCATGTGTGCTTTCATTTACCAAAACCTAATTTGAGCTTGGAGTTGTAAAGCCTTGCTCTATATACATATGTATTAGGTTTCTATCCACATCAGCGGCATGTTACGAGGCATACCTTGTACAGCTTCTTCACTGGAGGGTGCGTTGCTTATTTTTCCTGGACATTTAGGCAAGTCACGTTGAGCCCCGTTGTTCTCGAAGCTTACAGAAAGACATCTGACAGTTTTCAGATACATCCCCGAGTTGTGAGCTATGTTCATATCCTAGTTCTGGATCGTGGTTAGTTGTGGTTTCATTCTGCCGGTGTTACAAAGGTAGTGCAGTCTGCATTTTTACATAGATTTGAGCGCAGTCACGGGATTTTAGCTGTATAAGAAGCTTCCCTAACAGAGAACTGAAACACAGCAACGTTCCGTCCCACAGCTCTTCTATTCCAGGATTCCAACATGAGGTGAAAAAGCTGTTTATATCCTGAAGTGAATCCCTTTCCCTTCCCATGGAATTACAAATCATGGACATCGGCTGCTTGTATCACTCAACAGCAAACACCACACGCAAAACAGAAAACAGAAAACAGAAAACGGCAACCGCTTCAGAGGGGGTTTGTCGGTGTCCACTCTTAAAGTAGGATAGAAACATACATCTCGTAAATGAATAAGTTTCACAGCTGTCGACTACAGAGGACGCACTTTTATCATCGTAGGATGAACTTATGGCATCAAGCTGCAATCCAACGTCATTAGGTTCCAAATCTTAAGGCATGGAAGCTTCCGCAAAGCGTCCATTGAGATGTAGGCTGATATCGTAAACCCATTCTTATTCCTCCGGGAGGTTGATATGTAGATTCCATGCCACATATGACCAGATCTTGAAATTCGACGCCGACATAGTTTCGCATACAAACCATGTACCAAAATCACGAGCTTCTTTGTCGGGTCCGGCAGGACCACACCGGAAAGCCGAAAATACATGCATAGAACAGTCGAGGACGATTAATCCCGTTTGACACCATCTCCAATCATCAGAACAATGCGTGGAGATGAGCAAAGTTATATATGTGCTTGTTCGGTGCCATGCTAGAGCGTGCTCACTACCAACCACTTTGCTTTGTAACTGAGTATGACTGTGGCCATCATTTCCATCGTTCAATAGAGAAAACGAGATCTGCACTTCTATGTATATCTCATGTATGCCACTGCAGAACTTTGTGACAAAAGAACACTATTTCCTATTGTGGCGCAGCGTAAGCTCTTAGGCCGCGGCAGCAGCACAGTGCACGACTGCGGATAGTCACAACACCAACGACTTAATCAAACATGATCGTGTTTCTTCATTGTGTAGTCGGCTCGAGCTTGACGGCCATGGTTACATTGGACTCAACCACTAAAGATCCGGCAATCGTGAGCTGGAGAAATGTCAGTAATCGTCGTGGCCTGCTTTTTAAGGGGTCCATTTTGGTGGATAGATCTGTCCTGGTTTCAGAATCATTCCAGTCCGAGGAGTCAAGAGTCACGGTATCAATTATTTCTGCACGTTAATGCCCATGAAGGAACAAGGTTGTGCGCGTTAAGCACAATCACCGAAAGTCCTGTTTGAAGAGTCTTGTAGCACTGTTGTTATTAGCTAAAACACACTAGCTGGTTGACTAATTATTACCATCACAGTCCTTTGGTCTGGCGCATGAGAAGCATCTTATTCCGGTGTGTCTTATTCTGGGGGAAATAGGTCGCCAAGGCAGCACAGTGTAAGTTAGGAGTAGGCGATGCACTGCATCATATACAAAGTCGGTACGAAGAACATGTTGTGACGTATCGACAGTATCGGTCCTTCGCCGATCATATAATGCCGCTATACTTGGGATGCATCCACACATGATATATGTATACGATTGAGATCGTGGTTGGTGTCGGTGAGATGCTAATCGAAAACCTGGCCTACATTCGAGTCACGCCAGTGTGACGCCTACTGATCTGGTTCAGGGTACTTTGAGCCATGAAACAAGACTTATGGCCCAAGTGGGATGTTGCTGCGTGAAATGGAAGTACTGAACATGAAGCTGAATTGCTAGCTGTTTTAGCGGGAAAGAGGAATCCACCAGTTTCGTTTTAGTCGAGCTTAAACCACTCTCTCCCTCTTGGATAACACTCGAACTGCGCTCTTTTCTGAAACTTGTATTATAAGCTGTATCTCATATGAACTACAACCTTCTATTTAGAGAACGAGTTATAGTTTTGTAAGTGCAGTGCCTCCATGTAACTTTGCGTCTGTCGACCGTGATGTTGGCATGAAACAAGGTTTTATTCGCTATACCCTCAAGCCACATGTCTCAGGAGTGAATGCCTTTGTATGGTAGCTTGTGAACCGTTAAATAAGCACTGAATGTTGGGTTAAGTACACATGGAATCGGGACTGTTCTTCATTGATCTTAAACACCCTGTTATCTGCTATTTATGTGTCCCATCTATGCGAACACCTTCAGCATGATTCCCATGATAATGACACAGTGACTAGCAGCCATGCTTATATGCGATATCGCCTTCAATTCAGACGTGATTAAGCCTCTGTATCCAATTTGGACTAGTCCAACATCATTGTTAGAGTTTTGACCAATGACATGCTATCAAACCATGAATAAACGGCTTTGTTAGAGATTTCAAAGCACGAGCCTTACGATTAGCTGTACCCGTTAGCTATACCCAACAAATATGTAAATTCAGAAGAGTACTTGGTCGGATGTGCACTACACATCCATTCTCCAACTCAGGCTAATCCTACAAAAGCCTACAGCATATAATTCCCATTTGCGTTCATGTTGACAAGGAGGCTGGAGAAAAATTTTGTTCCGGGACTTTTGCAATGCGTTGATTGGACAAATTGGAAATCGGTTGCTATGTCTAGAACTTGATTTGCTTGCATTTGTAATAACCTGGTGATGTATGTGTAATCGTATTTTTATTCACTTTTTATTACAAATGAATGTGATATTTTGGTTAGTTCCTTGTCTCAATAGGGTCTGTAATTATTCAACTTTAACAGTGGAATAGATCTTTCTGATGAAGAACAAGCTCGAAAGGAATCCAATAGAAGCTGTCAAGACGAAGACGAGGAAGCTGATGAGCAAAGAATACCCTGTGTACAGCACAATGGTTGTGAACCCACCGAGCTGGAACTTAGTCAAGAGAATGGCATGGATGAAGACATAGACAGAACAGCCACCGGCAATGAACATAGATCTCCATTGCCAGTTATAATCCTCACTGCACAACGTATAGTATGTCATCAAAATGGTCACAAGAGAAGTCGTCAAAACCATCAAGATGAAGCAGAAGAAGAGGAATCCAAACATATAGTAAACCTTGCTGAACCACAAGGAAGAGTAGATGAAGTACATCTCAACAGCTAAAGAGCCGAATGGGAAGAGACCAGCAATGGCTGCAACAAACCAAGTCTTGAAATACCAAGGCTTTGTTGGGATTTGTCTTGGAATTTGATTTGTACGAACTGGTTTACTCAAGTTTCCTCTCTTTAAACTGATCAGAGAACCGGCAATGGACAATGGTACAGACATGACAAACCAAATGAGGATAATTGCAAGGAACGTGCCGGCTGGAATTGCACCAGAGGAATGGACACCAATGAGGAAGAAATTCAAGAAAGTCATCACCAGCAAGATCACACCTGGAACAACGATTGGTGTAAGAATCATATTCAGCTTCCAGTCTGAACCTTCAAAGAATTTATACACACTTCCAGAGACGTAGGATCCCACGCATCCAAAGAGAGCGTACAAGATGAACATAATCGTTGATAATGCGCCTCTATTTGAAGGTGACAAGAGACCGACCAATGCGAAACTCATTGTTGTGAAGGCCATAAAGAGAATCTGTACACCTGAACCGACGATAATCGAAAGGAACAATAGGAAACGTGGTGATCTGAAAACGTCACCGTGAACCAACTTCCATCCAGCCTCCTCTTGTAAGTCATCGTCCAAGCTGATCTCGTTATATCTTGAGATATCAGCCTGCAGAGCTCTGTACAAGATATGGACAATGACCAGAGAGAGACACACAACAATCAAGGAAAAGTTGATGAGAGCAAACCATTGGATCTTAGGATCGTACACGTGTAGATACTTGTCCCATCTTGTGGCCCACAAAGTCTCACTTGGGACCCATTTAACGTCGTAGGTGAATCTGACGTCTGTGTCCTCGTGAGGCAGCAACGTCACCGGAGATTGATCAGAGGTTGGACAGGAGTAATCGCCACGAGACCAAGAATGAGGCTCAATGATGACACCCACAACACGGAACTCATCCTCACCACGCTGGTGGTACTCAATGTTGATGACAAAGTGGTTCACAAGGTGCGGAACGTTCTTGTCATCGACGTAACCCATCTCAAACCCAGAACCGTAAAAGTAGTCATCTGTACGTTGGTCGTACAGAAGACGCGCAGCTGGCAGTCCATCGATCAGCCAGTTGTAGAAGAACTGACTCTTGATCAGCTTGTTGACGAATAACGAGTCCAAAGTTGGGAAATGAGCTGTGCACAGCTCTTTACACGTTTCATCCTTCAGCATCGTGATGTCAAACGGAGAGTTGTAGATTCTGTCACCAAAGATGATCGAGCCTAGGGACTCCGGCTGCTTCTCCATATTCTCTGGACGACACAGGTGCAGCCTGTCATAGTAGTAGTCGTACGAATAGCTGAACTCCTCCGTGTTATGCGAATCGTGGAACCCGCTTGGTGAGATATGGTTCACCAACAATGGAACCTTGTCGCCAGCCTTGTAGGACGTTGGCGCCGTTCCTGGGAGGTAGAACGCTTGTGCCACAGTAGCAAGCAGTGGAATCAACAGTGATGCCTTCATGGTGTTAGCAATTGAGCCCTGGAAATGGATATGGCTTCTAAGATCACCGTAAGCGTAGGTGCTGTCTCACTGAAGCGCTTTCCCGTTGTTGATTGGTCCGCTGGTGCGTCCTTTGTACGCGCTGTTCCAAAATTTTCCTCCCACGCAGCCAAAGGGGGTGTCTGGGTGTTTCTCCCACGTGAATAGATACCGTTCATGCACGTGATGTGAGGATAATTGGTTTGGCTAGCATGTTTTTAAACATCCAGACACCACTGGCTTGGGGTGGCTTTTGTGTCCGCCGTTTCGGTGATTGGCTCTTGCACTTCTTCCTCCATTGTTTACTGGTGAGTGGATGAAGAGCAAAGCACAGGGCGGCAATGGATTCCAATCTCTCTATCAACAATGTGCTGTTCTACCGAAGCACTGGGAGGGATGTGACGCCGTTGTTGCAGACGCTCAGCTGTGGCGAGGTTGGTGATAAGAGGAGCTCGGAAGAGTGTAAGAAGTTGATAGTGAGTGCGATGTCTCCTCAGGTCTGTGTGTATGCTTCTGAACAGGCTGATCAAGTGGCGACGAAGCTTCAGTTCCACTCTTTGCTTCAGCTGCTGAAGCCGTTTGGTGATAGGATTGAGCACAAATTCCAGATCAAGGACTCGCACTTCATCTCGAAGACCATAGATGAGTTCTCTCTGAGGTTTGTTCCACCTCTGGAGCACATGCTCAGTGTTCAACAGGCGGAAAGCGGTACGAAGGCCCAGCTGTTCAACTACCAGTCGCTGGAGCTACTGATGACGGAGTACATCCAGCTCGTCGACCTGGAATTGCAGAAGTGTGGGGCGGAGGATAAGCTGATGAAGCGGCTATTGAAGAAGTCGATATACGTGAAGTTCTTGACAAAGCTGCTGGCGAGCTCGTCGATCACGTCGTTCGAGTCGATCAACCAGCCTGTGGCCTCCTTCTTCTTCATAACTGGGGAGGAGAGCTATGAACAGGCCAGACAAATGCTGATACAGTACAAGAGTGCAAAGTTGCCAGAGTATCTCAGCATTGACGATATCATCCCTGTTTTCATCATCATAACTGACCAAGCGAATGCTGACCAGCAGGAGAAATCTGCTCAGCACCGTGAACATATTAAGAAACAGTTATTTGTGGAGGCCTTTGTGCTCTCGTTGGATCTCAATAGCAACGATGACAGCGTTCCATCGGTGGTGCTCAACCCTCCAATCTTGTGCACTGTCGATGAGGAACTACAAAATACGCATTTATCATCTACACCGAACCCTTCATTGCCAACTACTAATCTAACAGCAATATATCAACTCCTGAAGGATGTAATACAGAAGAAGCTTATACCCTTTATGGAGAAGAAGATCACCACATGGGATGAGCAGGTTATTGTTCCTAGAAAGAGCATAACCGGTCGACTATTTAATGTTTCCAAGAAGTACTTTGGATCGAAAAGGGAGACTAATAATGAGCTCTCCGAGAACTATAACAGTGAATTGGGAATTTATAGGTATAACTCAACTCAAACGTTGACTAAGAAGTTGGCAGATTGGTCATTTATGTTGAGAGATTATAGATATTCATATACCACGTATGAACTGGCTAAGAAGGATTTCCTTAACGATAAGGCATGGACTCATCTTGCATCTGCTTCTGAAATGGCTGCCATCTCCCTTTTGATGGGAGCTGCAAACATTACATCCAAACTGAAGAATGATACAATTGATCCCTTGATGGATAACTCCAATTATACTTATTTGGCAAGATGTGGACTGAAGACGTATGCATTGAGATCGATATTGGTTGTGTCAGAGCTGTTTTGCAATTTGAGAGACACATGGTCGAATGCACCGACTGCAATCAAATGGGTACAGAAGGCATTGAACGATAAACTCGTAACGAAGACTGGCAAAGTTGTTCTTCTGGAAAGAATCGGTTATTACTACTCGATCTGTATATCTGCTCAGGCTAAGGCAATAATGACAAGGAAACTTATCACTGAAAAGTCACAAGATGAAATGAACGATGATGAAGATGTTGATTTTGTGAACCCTTTGAAACTCAACATCAGAAACATCGCCACGATGGGTAATACAAGACAAAGGAAGAGTGCACTGTTCAAGCTTATCGCTGCTCGCAATTGGGATCCAGTCTCTGAGCCGTTACAAGTGCTCATGTGCTTACAAGATACAAAGACAGTCTATCAAGGAACAGTCATTGGTGAACGAGAAGGCGGTCTCTTAAAAAGACTCCAGGTGGCATCAGAGGATAAACTATCCATGTGATTCTTAAAACGATCTGATATAGAATTAAAAAAGAATCGGCATTAGTTTTATGAAATTGTCCAGTAATACATCATACATATTGTCACAGGTGAATGAAACTATTAGGTGGTCACTCATACATGTTTGAAGAGATTTTCCGGTGGAACTGTTTCCAACATCTCTGTTTCATTAACTCTTGGTTCGATAGGCATATATTCTTGTTCTCTCTTTCTGAACAAAAAGATTGCACCGATGCTACCAAGAAGACCTATAGTTCCAACGGCACAAGCAAGACCAACAAGAGCTATAAATCCCCTGTCCATCTTACCTGATGAGTTCCTTTCTGAGCTTGTTGAAGACGTTGGTGATGGAACAGCAGAACTTGTGGTTTCTGGGCGTGTTGAATTGGTGAGGGTTCCAGATATAAACAGGTTGGAAATGTCCTTATTCAAGTATATTGAGTTAACGGTAGCTGTGGACTGGCCTGCTGTAACAACCACGTATGGAATCCACGATGTAGAATTGAACAGCGCCATATTGGCATATCCATACTCCCCAATGGTAAAGTTACCGGACGCCATCAGAATTTGAGATGAGTTGAAATAAGATCCGTCGTTTGCACTATTTGTCTCTGAAAGTTCCAATAATGCAATATCAGTAATGGTTCCATCCAAGTCTCCGGTGATGTTTACCCAAGATGAGCCATCAAACGCAGATATGAAGGAATCACCAGCGACAATGATTCTACCCGAGAGAGAATCATCCACGAGAATAAAAGTATTCACTGAATGCTCAACTTCATTGAAGTGCACAGGCTGTTCCTGTGTAGTCAAGTTAAAGTCATACGTGAAAAGGTGAAGGGTCTCGCCGTTGAAATCAAGATCACCACACGCAACAAGAGTGTTATTCACAAACCTGAAGTGATTCACAGCACCAGACAAGTCAGAGATAAGCTGAGTCCAAGAGGTTTCATTCATGTTGTAGAAACAGAATCCAGAACAATCGGTACCATCTGCTGAATCAAAGGACCCTCCAACAACAAGGTAGGTGTTGTTGAAAATTCCAAGGCCATTAACCACCACAGTTCCTGCCGAGTTGGATAGCGAGCCAGCAGATTCAAAAGTATCATTGTTGAGGTTGTATATCAATAAGCCATCGAAATCATTATGAGCAACAGAGCCTGATCCTTGAGTGCCGATGAACAACCGATCTTGGTAATGGAACAAAGACGTCACAGTCGAGTTGTCCTCCCAATTGATATCCAATCCATCAGTGGAGCCTTGTGTAGCCAGAATCAGATTGGAGATGTCATTACTAGTGACAAACTGGCCACCATAAGCAGCTAATGACTCGTTGATAAAGAGGCCAGTTACGAATGAGCTGTGTGTGAGTGTATCATTGGTAACATTCATAACATTTCCATCAGAATTCATCAATACACCCATGTTGCCATTATTTTGAGAAGTCGCTAAAGAACCAGTAAACAGCGTCACATTGGAAGAGCTCGATGCTGCTGTTGAATTGAAAGATAACAAATTGGTATTTATATACCAAGATTCCTCTCCAAGATCCCAGGTCTCGTTTTCAAAGAGCCAATAATCTTCACCAAACAGGCTCAGATAGGCAAATGAAGTACCAACGTCGGATCCAAAAGAGTACCATTCACCATTGAAAAAGGCAGATCCACTAAGAGAATCGTTCTGTGAGGATAAGATTGACACGTCTGTCTGGTTGTTCATGCTGTCAAATTCACCCAGAAGAACCAAGTAGTTGTCAGCAGTTGTGAGACTCAGAACTGGACCATTCAATCCACCGTCGAAGGAGGATGGAGTCAAATCTTCATCACTATCGATATCCACTCTAAAAAGATTATCACCATAGTCAGATTGGAAGTCACCAGCAACATAAAGAGTATCATCTAGTAGTGCTAGCTGGATTGAGGCATCCGAAGATATGTTTGAGCCCAATGAGTTGAGCGTAGTGTTCCCCACTAATATCGTCTCTGATAAGTTGGCAGCATTGAAGTTGGTAAAATTGCTTGGAGAGTATTCAAAGATGCCATTGATTGGAATCGACCCGTTAGTTGACTGAAGAGTATCAGCTGAGAAGATGTTGGTGGTGATTCTATCAGCAACAACAGTAACTTCGGTCGTTGACGAGCCAGCAACAGCAGAGTATAACACCATGTCAACTCTAACAGCATTGTCTAAATGACCATAGAAGATTGAATCGTATTTCTCCTCTTGGTTAGTCTGATATATGAGGTGTGATTCCAATACTTCATCAAGCGCAATATCAACAACAGTGACATTCACGATACCTCTTGTATCACAGGTATTATCCTGAGCACATCCCGGTGTATACATCAGTATCGAATAATCGCCGGCATATGTAATGTTTGGAAGGAATGTCACGCCAACGTCTGGGATCTCATCAGATATTTGAACTGTGGTTTCCATGTAAGAACCCACAACATCCCACGAACCTGTCAGTTCGGACTGCGAGTATCTAACTGTGGAATCACAGGATGGATCATTGAGCACATCATACGCATATGTTGGGAATATGGATTGGTAAATCTCGAACCCAGCAAGTGCTATAGCATCACCATATGATTCCAAGGCCTGAAAATTCAACAGGTCAACATCAAGTGAGTTAACAAACGCAAACTCCTGGTAGGATTGACTCCAACTGATAGTGGAGTCTCCATATTCAGCAACACGATCAATACTATCACTATCTTCATATGCAGAAACCAGCTCACTACTTGAGAGAAGCGGACACCAAGCATCACAGAAGCTCAATTCGCCAGTCTGTGGATCAACGTATGTCAAGTTCATGATACCATTTGTAGGCGATGTGATTAGACGAAACATGCTAATTTCAGAATTCACATTCGCAGAGTTATAGATTCTCAACTTGGATGGAATCACTGTGAATGGCAGTTGAATGTTAAGGGTTGCCGAGCTTCCACTCACTGTCCATTCTTCACCGGCTGGACATATAAGAACTTCAGGGTTGGAAGAACCATCTGATGATGACAGATTTGCATGTCGTAGACTCACAATCTGATCAGTCTCTATGGTGCTATTAGTCTCGTTAAAAGACTGTGATATGAGCTCGGGAAGTCCCAAGGTGTTGAATTGACCTCCAAATACAATGTTTGAGCCAATTTTCACTATGGAATTCACAACAGAATCATCACCAAACCCATCAAACAAGGTACTCTGAAGTTTGCCAGATGTCAGGTTATATATTGCAGCACTGTACGAGTTGTTGAAGGAGAAATCACCACCTATATACACGACGCTTTCGTCGTCATTGAGCAGAACTGCGTTGATGTCGGTGATGTTTCCCAGGTGTATGAATTCATTCGTCGTCACGTTGTATATCGATGGACTTGGAGTGCTCCTAGTTCCTATACTCTCAAAGTCTCCCACAAGGAGGAAACTATCGTTGGAAAAGGGGAATATCCTCGAGACAGTTCCATGGATTTGTCCTAACGTGATAAACTGCTCGTTCGAACCTTCTGTGTAGTATAGTTGGTTCCGCAAACCATTCTGGTTGGTGAAATTCGATATACCAAGATAGCTATACGGAGTGATGGAGTCAAAGTTCCCCAGTATGCCAAATTCTGCATCATTAAACAATTCGAGGTTCAGTGAAGGTTGTGTCACGCCTTGGAAGTCAAGCTGCTGGCCCATTGCTTTCACAAGCACGGTGGCCAGTGATGATAGCCATAGCGTATTCATCTTGCTCAGTCAATAGTATGCCCTGTGTTTGAGTTCCCAGTGGTCTAACAGATCCTCTGGGGGAATGGTTTCAAATACAGTGCACCTCCAGTGAGTCTTATTCTCAATGAGCTCTTCCTTGAGATGGTATTCCACTTCCAGCTCGCTCCTTATATATGAATAGAGCCTCTTCTCCGATTGGAATGCTCAAAATGTGAGACACAATTATGGCTGCAGCGAAGCAAATGTATACACAAATGGTTGTTGGAGAAACGGTGAATTCTGTTGTTTCCTTTTCCCTTTTCGGCTCTCAGAGGTGTTGAGTTGTATACAAAGATCAAAAGGGTTTGCTGAAATGCGTACGACTCCAAATCTTTTAATACCTTTTCCTGATGAGAGGAATTGTCTGATCGAATTCCAATTTTGGTTGTGTTACTCGAAAACGAGGGCAGAACGAAAGAAAAAAAAAACCAACCGTGGCAACGGCGTTTTCATTTTTCTCTTTTTAGGCACTGTTGTCTCAGAAACTATAACACTTTTGCAGTATTTACTTTTTACTTAAAACGGCAATACGGGAAGAACGTCACATTTTCGTCGCTGAGGTTTTCGCATCAATTGGTGTTTGGATGTATTTTGGCATGTTGGCCCCCCACCGCTTCCCTCCACCGCTGGCGAACTATGCTATACTCAAGGGGGATTCAACTAGTTTTAATAGTGGAAGGAATGTGAGTGTGGTTGAATGCTAATATTGAGAATTTATTGTTTGGAATATATTTATGAAAGACACTTCTTGAAGTAGCACTTTTGTTGATTTTAGTCAGAAGAAAGGGTATATTCGCTATGTAATAGAGAAAGTTAATAAGGGAATATTGTAAAAAATGCCATATGGGAAAAAAATATTGTGTGGTTCTTATTAGACAATAAATCAATTGGAAATTGGTGTGTGGTCACTGTCATTGTATATACATCTATATATCTCTTTGATGAAGCACGGATTATTGTCTGGAGGTCAAGAATATTAATATTAAAGTGCTGGGTATCAGTCCGCAGTAGTTATTGTTGAAAGCTCATTCAGAGCTGTAACAATCATGTGAGACTTTAAAATTTGCATATATTACAAGAAGTAGAGTTCCAACCTCTGAAGAAGAGCTCACACGTGGTAATTTGGTGATCTAAGTTTGGCAAGACTAATACATAGGAGGCGACTGTAAATTCCCGAAATTAGAGCGCAGTGGGAATGCGAATTTGCACCAAGCTCTACAAAGTTCAATTCACTGAAATGGTCATCATGATCCAACCTTGTTTGACAATGACAGCAAATTTACCAACAACACTCCAGCGCTTTTGCAACTCTGAGGCTACAAACGAATACACATTTTGAGAAAGCCCTCAAAAAACCCCCGGATAAAAAACCAAACTCCCAACTCCCACCGGGGTTAAAACCCATTTAAGGAAAGAGAAAACCAAAAAAAAAAGAAACGGGCAATGAAGCTGGGGTGAAACCGGAATCCCCGAATCAACAAAACGCCAACCAAAATCGAAGGAAAATTGAAAATCCCCGGTCAATCAAGGGCCGCCAGGGGGACCCGACAAAAAAAAAAAAAAAATGGTCCCTAGCAGGATCGAACTGCTGATCTTGGCGTTATTAGCACCACGCCTTAACCAACTGGGCCAAGGGACCTTTAGTTGAAATTCCGGGAATGGCCTGTTAGTGTGACTTTGTTCAATATTTGGCGACACCGTATTCTTATGTTTTGATGTCTTCACTCTCCATTGAAGAGCCCTATTGGTTCATTTTCCATTCAGTAATCTTTGATGTGATTTACTGAGTATAACGAAGTAGACTGTATCTCAAACATTTGAGCCAAAACTTTTTGAAATGACTTCAAAGATCATTTTACAGCGAACCGTAAAGGTTGTAAATGACGGCAGCTCCGACACTGTGTGCTCATATACAGCCAATGGTTACATCAAGAGACCCAGATAGGATGATATAATTCGACGTGTAAATCTGACAACACCTATTGAATTGGTTTCACCAATATAGGTCTCGTCACTGCATGAGCTACAGGAAACCTACGGTGTACCATTTAGAGTACACAACATTTGACGATTCCACTGATGTCATATGTGTTTTTTTAGCATTGCTTATTCATCAGTATTCTGAATTCTACAGTTTATAGGATATTGTTAAATCCAAAGCCAGATACGGTGGTTCTTGTCCTTACAATGAAAGTGAGAGGTAGTCACTAGCCACCTTTCATGGATGAGGAGTTATCCAACATCCACTTCAACATGCCCATGATTAATCGTTACATGCTCATTCGCACCCTTGTACTAGCGAGATGCCTGGAATAGCCAGAACAAATAATACTCCAAGGCACACTGTCTTTAGGATTAACCTACGCAAGAAATAGCCAAGGACTATCTGGAATCGTACGAAATGAAAGTAGAGCTAAAACTTTACGCTATTGTTTTTAACCGTCCGGCATGAACTGAGGATATTCCCCTAAAGCCCAGGGCAGCTACTAAGCGTAAACCAAAACAGTCTATGGCGCACAACTCAAGCACTTACAAACATGTGTTCTATTGTCCACACCTGTGTGTAGATCTCGGATCTGTGTGTAGATCTTGTACGCAGAATTAGCGCAGGGACCACATCGAAGGGTGACGGCTCGTCATACTAATGAATAGGATAATTCACAAAGAAGGTTACGAGTTTACAGTATACCGAATGCAGAAAGAGGGTTACGAATTTACAATAAACCAAATCCAGCTAGAAGACCCTAACTTCAGAGCGTGAAATGAGTGGTGGGTCCACCGTCACGGACTATTTTAAAGTCTAATACAGCCTTAAGGCTGGACTCCTGTTCAAAGTTAGCCAATCAGCGAAGCCGACAACTCCAAATAATAATGTAGCACGGCTAAAAGCATACGTTCCAACACGCTGCAGTTGAAAGATTGTTGTTGAACTTCTAAGCTGAACCTTCCTAGAGCCTTTGCATTGTGGGAATCTCAAGTTGCGGGTGTTTTCGCTTTCCGCTTGCTCATCAAAAAACACCCCAAAACGCCGGCTGGACAATGGCTCAAATCAAAGATATCTTCGGAAACATTGTGCAAGCACCACGAACCTCCATTAGCCACATCAGCCATGAGCTTCATCTTCTGACGTAGAGACACACATAGAGAGGTCACACTCCACCAAACGAGCTTAAGTTGCCTGCTGTGGACACGGTCAAACTCCTCTAACAAGAAAAAGCGTCCTAATGCGCTGGCACAAGTTCGATCCTTTAGATAAAAAAATATGGGCATATCCGCAAACATCGGGGATAAATGCATGTCAAGGCAACCCTACAACGCATATTTTTTAAATCAAAGCTTGATCAAAGGAGCTGTGAATGTATTTGAACCAAGCGATTAGTAACCAAGATGATAGCAGCACTATTCTGTTGCGATACAGCTATCTGTTAGCGGGGGAGTTTGTAGACGGAATAAGGCTCGATCTATTCTCCGCTCGTTTTAGCGGCTGGCTGGTTTTGTCAGCCCAAAGTTCAAACGCTAAATAGGGGTGTTTCAAGTGAACAGCTTGCGACTGCTGTTCATCACTAGTCGCGTAAGATACGACCGTTCGCTCCTTTTACGGCAATTCAAAGGGGGGGCAGGCAGGCAGAGGTATAGTCTACGCTCATTAATGCAGGACATAGGCTCCTGATGAGTAACCTCACTGACTCAGAGCGTTTTGGTAAACGGAAGAAGGTGGTGCATTATCATTATACCGGGAGACCACGCACGCGCGAGATGTTACATGAACCATCCTGTTGTACAGTTGTGATCAACAGTTCCGAATATCTCATCTACATTGTCTCTTGCTTCTCAGATCATTCTGATTGTTGGACTCAAAGCCCGTAAACATCCAGCAACAACAGGAAATCTCAGCAGCAAAGTGTTTGCCGAGACTCTCAAGATGGTTGAAACTGAGAGGAGTCGGCATATTTGGGTGCATAAGGACTCCTGCACAAAGGGTCAGGAAGGAATGAAAACATCCTAAAACAGAAATAACCATGCACCAGCGCACAGTTCAGTTACAGATCTCTACTCCTAAAGCAGTAAGTTGGAGTCTAGTCCCCTTCCTCAATCCCCATTTTGTAAACTATTTACGCAAATCTATATAAAGTGGACCGAGCCTCTCTGTTTCCCGTCTTCTCTCTTCATATTCCTGTGTTCTTTCTTTTAACCGGCATATACAAACTCCAGATACAAACCATGTTCGCTCGCTTTACCATTGGTGCCTTTGTTGCCTCCGTTGCACTCGCAGCAGCTTCTCCAGTCGCTGACCCATTCCCATTCCCAGAGGCTTTTGCTCTTCCATTGCCTGCTGAGATCTGTACCACTAATGAGTGTCACGCCGTCTGTGGTCCTATGATTGTTGCTGCCAGAGCTTGTACTCCAGGTAACAACGATACTGGTCCATGGGACAACTCTTGTTTGTGTGACGATGGTTCTGCCTTCCTCGCCAATTACGAGGACTGTATGAGCTGTGGTCAATCAATTTGGCAAATCTATGGCCGTTTCTTGAGCAGCCCATTGGCTCAATGTGAGGGCCTTGTCACTTCCCCAACCGGTTCAGTCACTCCTTGTGAGTCTTCCACATCCAGTTCTGAGGCTGAGTCCACTGAGTCTTCTGTCGAGGAGTCTTCTGCTGCTGAGTCTTCTGCTGAGTCTTCTGCTGAGTCTTCTGCTGAGTCTTCTGCTGAGTCTTCTGCTGAGTCTTCTACTGAGTCCTCCACCACATCTCTTGCTCCAGACTCCAACCTCTCTTCTGTCACCCCAGATTCTACCTCAGCCGCTGATGAATCAACAATCAGTATCGAGTCCACCTCTTCTGCAGTTGAGAGCGAGGAGTCCTCTATCAGCATCGAGTCCACATCATCCGAGATCTCCTCTGCTGAGTCTTCTGATGTCTCCTCTACCGAGTCTGATGTCTCCTCTGCCGAGTCTTCTGATGTCTCCTCTGCTGAGTCTTCTGAGGTCGAGCCAACAAGCTTCGCAAACGTGACCAGCACCACCACCGTTGACGAGCAATCTACCACCGTTGTCACTATCACCTCTTGTGAAGAAGACAGCTGCACTACCAAGCCAGTCACCACTGGTGTTACTGTTGTCACCAAGACCATCAGTGGTGTCGTCACTGAGTACACAACCTACTGTCCAATCACCACTGTGATCACCATTACTTCATGTGACGAGGTTTGCACTGAGGTTCCAGTTACTACTGGTCTCACTACTGTTACTAAGACAGAGAACGGTGTCACCACTGAGTACACCACATACTGTCCAATCAGCACAGAGGAGGAGACCACCGAGACTAAGGCTGGTGACCAAACCCTCACCACTCAAGTCACAGAGACAAAGACTGCTGCTGAAGAGGAGAGTACCATCACAACTCAAGTCACCAAGACTAAGACCGCTGAAGCTGAGACCACCAAGGCTCCAGAGGAGGAGACCACTGTGGCCACCTCTACCTACACCTTCTCTACTCAAGAAGGTCAGGCTAACAACTTGATTGCTGGTTCTACCCTTGTTGCTATTGCCTTCGGTATGCTCTTCTTGTAAGTGGTATAACCAATTTAACCTATTTACGAATCTAAGGAGCTTGTCTAATTCTTTACTTTTTTAATATATGATACCAATACCAATACTTTTCAATCATACTCACCTATGTTAGAAGCACGTTAAATGTGGAGAAGTAGTGCCTTTGATTGCATAGGCGTGTCCCTCTTAGCCTTTGTTTACGCCACTGACTCTTACATGCACACACGTAGCCAGTACCAGTGCACAATGCATAGAAGTCATATCGTGGATAATTTCTACACTTTTATGCTCACCAAATACGGAGCGCCTCAACTGTAAACAAAGGGGTGTTATTTCCACTGAAATGGCTAAGCTGATATTCTCATAATGAGCGGCTATTGTTGAAATTTAGGATCACCATCTAGTGCACTGCCTAGAGAAGAGGACTCACGTGTTGAATGTTGAAAGGTACACTTTCATCAACATTTACTAATGTTTTGGTAGAGCTCATGCCGACCATTTTATGTATACTGTCCCGCTGCTGCGAACAAAGGATATCACATGAACAAAACTTGAGCAAATAGCGATTCAACATTACTCCAAAGGTTTGTCACTGGCCAAGCATATCCGATTTGGTGTTCTGGGGTGCCGAGCTTTCATACCCAACTGTACAACATGACTCTGAAATATAGCAATCTGCTGCTTCTTCTTGGAGCTCTTTCTCAGTGTGTATATTGAACATCCAGAACAAGTTGCAGCGAAATGATCAAAATGTTTACAGCTGTAAAGCTTCACCAATATCTATCATGTGCACATATCACTCTCGTCTTCTATAAATTGGAGACAATGTCTTCTTTGTCTGACCTCGACTTTGGTATGAAGGTTAGCCAAGCTTGAACGATTCACCCAAACTGTGCTTTACAATGTTCGCTCGTTACTCGTTCAGTGCTTTTGTTGTTGCTACTGCTCTTGCCCAAATTTGCGCTGTCACTGATTGTCACGGTGTCTGTGGTCCTATGATCGTGGCAGCCAGAGCTTGCGCTGAGAATAGTAGTGATGATGGTCCATGGGACAATGATTGTTTGTGCAGTGCTGATTCGGACTTCATGCAAAACTACGACGTGTGTATGTCCTGTGGTATTTCACTCTGGCAGGTCTATGGCAGCTACCTGGATGGTCCACTGGCTGCGTGTGAAACTTTGCTTACCTCTCCAACTGGCTCAGTCACACCCTGTGAAACCAGCGAGGCCACCGCCACTGAGGAGGTTGAGGAGACCACTAGTGCTGCTGAGGAGACTTCGGAAGAGGCTGAAGAGGCTGAGGAGACCACCAGTGCTGAGGAGACCACTGAAGAGACCACTGAAGAGACCACTGAAGAGACCACTGAAGAGACCACTGAAGAGACCACTGAAGAGACCACCAGTGCTGCTGAGGAGACTTCTGAGGAGGCTGAAGAGGCTGAAGAGACTACCGAAGAGGCTGAAGAGACTACTGAAGTGGCTGAAGAAACCACTGGTGCTGCTGAAGAAACTACTGAAGAGGCTGAGGTGACCACTGGTGCTGCTGAAGAGACCACGGTTGCTGTTGAGGAGACCACTGGTGCTGCTGAAGAGACCACGGCTGCTGTTGAGGAGACTTTCAACGGTATGGGTGCTTCCCTCAGATTGGACTCAGTCCTAGCACTTGTCTGTGCTGCCTTCACGGGATTGATGATGTTCTGATCTTGCCAAAGGTATGATATCACCCTGAGGTTTAGCTGCCGCGTCCTCTCTGCTTTGTCTCGATTGTGTCTGTGCTTTGTTGCCTTTGTTCTCTGTTTTCTCTTTGCTTGTCTTCGTCAGTGGATACAATCTCCTCTGATCGCTTGGATTATGAATAGAAATATTTTCTGTGTCTATTCAACCAGACGTCCTACGTATTCCCTTTTTTCTTCTGTAGATTGGAGCTCACGCTCCACACACAGTGTCATTACAATGCCTGTCCACCAAAGCACCGCCAAAGCACCTGCAAACATGCGAAGCACCCATAATCTGATTATGCTACGCCATGCACAGTACAAAACAACACAACACCCACAGACCACGTGACACGCACACCAACAAACACGTGAGCCATGACGTCATAGACCAAAGCAACGCAAATCCTCGGAACAAAAGGTGGGGTCATCGCCACTTTTGTGACACCCCCCTTCCCCAAACGAAACATAAACACACACAGCGTGGGCGTACCACCTCTTCACTGTGACTCCCCTCGCTAGGGGCAGCAGCGCTCTCCTGATAAGAAAGACACAGGGAGCAAGGGAGAAAAGGACGATTTCTGTCTAATGAGACCCCAACACACACACAAGATACACCACTAAAAGATAAACAAATGACTATTGATAACGGTCTATTGGTATCGTAAGTACACACACACACACACGCCGATCCTCGTATCATCACCACGTTGCACCGGTCTCGCCACCTCCTCGGAACTGGTCGTATGAGATCTCGTGTTCCTGCCCCGATGGTGTTGAGATTGCGTCAAATGGCGGGAAGGCCCTCGTACACAAAAGTGGTGATGTTTACACAGCGCTGCCGCTGAGATTAGTACTAACACAGGCGTTCGTATGGAAGAAGCCATGGGCATGACGAGACTGTGTACCATGGAAGAACATCAGCGTTGGCTGAGAAGCCATCGTTCCACCCTGCAACCATCACGGTCAAGTGAGTATTTTCCTGGGCTGTACGCCTGCCGCTACGCTGTTGTTTACACATATACTGACAAGCTGATTGTTTATTAGCCACTGGCAGCTCAGAGACTTGGTGCAGCCATGCTCTGCGAACCCAAACGAGATCATCTATACACACGATGATGCCATCAAGTGCACTGACCTCTCTACCGACAAGATCAGCACCGTGTGTACGCTGGACTTCCACCCGCGGTGCTTCAAGGAGGCACACAGCAAGATCGTCACGGGCGGTGTGATCTCCTCGATCAACAGCAACTCGTCGTCGACCTCGCTCATGAACAGAGCGTTTGCTGAGATGGGCGATGGAGGCACCGGGGAGGGTGCCTCGTGGCGTGGGTTGTTCTCCTTCTACAACAGGGAGACTCAACAGTCCCTCGGTATTAGGTTGGGCACGTACATCAACAACAACGCATCAGTGAACAAGGTGTCGAACGGCACTTATACGTCATATGTGTGTAACAATGACAAGTACTTGTACAGCACACACATCTCTAATTCTGCAATCGCCGTGGATGACTCTGTCAATTTGGAGTTCCCTCTGAATCACTCTGCCCTCTCAGACGACCACAAGAACTTGGTTGTGCTTGGGGACTGCTCAAAGATATTCTTGTTGCACCCAGGACAACAAGATGGTGTTTTACGCCGTGACAACATTATTGATACTCACTGCGATTCTGGGTTCTCAACGTCGTTTTCAGGTTCCGGCCAACAGTTTGCATCTTGCTTTCAGGATGGCACTTGTTTGATCTATGACACAAGAAACGTTGGTGCCGGGCCAATAAAGACGGTGCATTCAACGAGAAAGAACTCATCCAACGGAGCGTTCAGATGTCTGAAGTACTCAAGAGGCACAGATGATTTGCTTGTGATCAGCGAGCATGTTGGAAGAGTACACGTTATCGATTCGAGAGACTTCTCAAACCATCAAGTGATTGTCCTACCTGTGAACTCAATCCCACAACGGTCGGAGATCGGCAGCTCTGCATCCTTGGTGAATCTTAACGGAATCCAAGACTGTTCTGAGAATTCTATTTTCACTCCAAAGGTGTTGGACTTCAACGAAGTTGTCACCATTGAATCAAACCTGGCAAAGAATGACGATATGAACACTCCTTTCAACGCCAATTATGCATCCAGAAACATGAACAACTTCAACTTGCTGAATGCAGTTGGATTTGAAGAAAACTCGGATGTTACCTTAGATGTTCGTGAACATAGAGGCTCAACTGCATCTAGCTACTCCTCCATGTCAGGATCCGAGTTTGATTACTTTGATAATGAGATCAGTGGTCTCGATTGGTATGAAGACAGCGGAGGTTCACATATCGTTATCGGGTGTTGTAAAGGCTTGATCAAGTGGGATGTTGATTCGTGGAGCAGAAGAACCTTCCCAAGTTATGCAATGCTTTGAGATGACAATAATTATGATGATGATGATTTGGATATTAATGACCATTCGGTGTAGGAATGCTGCCATGATGACTCTCGTTGTTGCGATTTTCAACTTTCTCCTTTTTAATGTATATCTATATATGTTATATGGCATGTAGACTTCGTTCTGTCGATTAACTATACGAACCGTTCATTGCGAAGAAATGGCAACATAACGGAAGGATTGTTATTAGCAAGAGGTATGTGTATTATTTGGTTAATCAACTATATCACTAGTAGGAATTATACTTGTACCTTCCTCTGGCAATTCCTCAAGGACTGGTTGGTGTTGATGGTCTTCCACAGCCAAGTTCTGCTCGTACTCGCCTTTCAGCTGTTCCCAGTCTGATTCATTCTCAACCAAGGCACGAACACCAATTATATCTGCTTCATCGAAGATCTCCAATATATGTTCAGCTTCCTCAATTGGCATGCCATGGAAGACATTGTTAACTTCATCCAAAGTACCTGTTTGTAGAGCTTGTTGCATTCTCTCAGGCAATGACTTGAAAAGCTCAACCCTCTTTTGCTCTGTAGGATCAGAAGACTCGGAATCTGGCAGGTTCACAACAAGCGTTGTATCATCATCCAGCGATTTCAGCTGAATTTCTTCTGTACCTTCAAGTTCGCCGGATTCCAACTGTTCTTGTCTTAAGACTTTACAACGGGTTTGGATGTGATCGAAAGTGCTTGCTAGTTCCTGTTGGAAGGAGCTCATAACTTGTTGTTGACCACTCCCCATCATCTTGTCAAACAGTTGCTGAACAACCTGTTGTATCTGAGGCTTTTGTTCAATCTTCTTGAAGTTCAAGACATCGAGCACATATTGAAGAAGGATGGAAACACCCACGATTCTCTTTGTCTTTGCATGATCATCATCAAATTCCGAATCAAATGCACTCATCAACAAAGAATCCTTGTTAGCTTGCGTTATGATGTTGGTATGGGTTTTCAAAAAATCTCTTATTTGGACAAGGTTCTCGTAGGGAATCTCAGAGTATTTCGCCAGAGCTTCCTCATCACTTTCTGTACAAGAACTAAGTTCATTGTGCTTCTGTGAAACAGATTTGGTGACCGGGGTACTGCTTGATGTTGATGTTGATGTGGTTGTCGCCTTAGTCGTTGTAGAAGTTGAAGATGCTGCAGAGGCCGATCCAGTAGTTGATCCCTCAGATACAGTCTGTGCTTTAGGCTGTTCTGGTTTCTTCACATCACTGTCCTTGTTAAGGAAAGAACGATCCCAGCCTGTATGCATATCCTCTGATGAGATGTGCAACTCTCTCTCCTTGTATAACGTCTGAAGCTTATCTCTTTGCGTGGAGAGAACATCCTCAATCTTCTTTGTATGGTTGGCAACCTGTTCTCTAACCAGCTTACCGTCATTAGGGTCCAAGCTGGCCGTTTCCAACTTGCCCTTAATATCTGTGAACAGATCTTCGATCATCTCGTTATACGTTGGTGCGTCTTCTTCCACTCCTGGAGGTTTCGAAGAGTCGAACGTCTTTGAGAGGAAATCACACACTTGTTGATAGTTTGCTAGGACGGAATCATCACATTTAGCCAGCAGAATACCGACCCTTCTGTTCAATTCCTCATACATGGGGACCTGAGTCTCCAAGAGCGCAATCTCTCGGTTACGTTCATCACGTTTCTGGTGGATATCCTGTTGTCTCCAACGGATAAAGGAGCGTTTATCAACATTTGGGTGAACTTCGACGTCAGAATCGTCTGATAGTTCGATCTTATCCCACTTGGAGTAGTCAATTGGCATCGTTGCTGCTGATGTTGTTCACTTGTTCTTGGGAATCAATGAAGAGGAACAGGAAGAGATGGCGGAAGATTCTCGAATTTTCTTCACGTTCGGTAGGAGAATGTTATATAATATAATATTATACTATATTATATAATATATAATATATGGAGTATATAGTGGCCTTCCATCGGCTACCTTCTGTTTGAAGCCTCTCTGTATGGGGGAAGCTCTTCGCTGTCTTTGCTATAGGCTGAGCTGCGTCTTCTCGAAGGGTTAGCCTGTCCAAACAACGTTCTCAAATCGTCACCTTCATCAAGATCATCGTCATCGTCGTCAATTGGAGGAGGTAGATCCAAGGAATTGTTAAATATACGACTGTACTCGAGCTCCTCCACCACAGGACCAGTCACAAGCACATCGTTATGAATCATCATGGTCTTATCGTCTGAAAGAACACGCAGTCCTTGATATTGGGTACCGATCACCAGCTCAACAGAGAAACAATATTGTACCTTCATGTTGCAAGTTTTAAAACTCGGAGTGATCTTGAGCACGTCAAAATGTGCCTGGACAAGCTTGGAAAGGTCCAGCTGTGTATTGTATTGCCTTTCAGCATCGTGATATTCAACACGCTTATCCATTTGTAACAGGAATGGCTCGGTAACTGTACGAATTGGCATATCTGAAGAGAATGCAGTTTTAAACGAGTGTGTTCTCATGCTGACTCTCTTTGTTAAGCTGAACTTGAAGCTCTTGACGTACACAGGTGGGAACTGTTCATCAAGCTCATGTGCGAATTGCATACGTAACAGTGGTTTGAATTCAGAACCAGGGATTAGAGTATCCGGTGTGACCAATTCCAGCCTGAGCTTCAACGGCACGTGCTGCACTGTAGTATTAGTCAGGAAACTGTTGATCGTTGAGGTCAACGATAAAGACGTTGGGTCGATGGCCAATTTCACAACGTACTGTTTAGAAAACGACCTTTTAGCCGATATCATAGACCTGACATGTGATAAGGGTCCAGGGGGTTTAACAGTTATTGGTAAAATCAATCTTGAAGATCTCTGGAACACACCAGGCCTATGTACCGACACCTTGATAGTGTAATAGACTTTAGCCTCTCCTTGGAATGAGCACGCGTAAAAGCTTGGTGGCAATGGAGAATTGCCATCGTGGATGATCCCTGATGAAGTGACGTGATGCCCGTCTTTCCTCCACCCTGTTTCATACGGGTTCGATACGTAGTTGGCTGTTTGTCTGGAGCCTTCATTCGCACAGTGAGGCTTGAAGGGAAGCGTGATTTCAAACTGGTACTCGTAGTCACCACTCGTCAGTGAGAACTTGTCATTCTGAGAAACCTGCTTCACGTTTGCAGGAGGGAACAGTGTAACCACGTCGTAGAACACTTCATGGCTCATCACCTCGTGGCACTCCCGCTTCTTCCCGTTAGACAGCCGGATATCATCAATGACCTCCGTGCTCGACACACCGCACACCTTCACCTGGATGTCCTTGAGCGGCAGATCCTTGAGGACGTGTAGCCTAACAGCTCCTCTTATCGCCTCGTTGTACGTGAAGAACTTCCTGTCCGGCACAGACTCCAGCGGCACCGGCGGCTCAACCACCAGCGTCACCGTATACCCTCGATGGACCTGCGTATGCTCCATAGTGTGCCTTGTTGCTCAGTTCACCGGCTAAACTACCATTCGAACAAGACAAGACAGGAAATAACAACAAAGTGTGGGTATTAAATCTTGGTACCGAGCGCTTCGTAATTATGCGGCCGGCATCGGCCTTTTGCCTCGTTGCGGTGCTGCACGCCGGTAGCGCCGCTGCTGCGCTGTACGCTTATAACGCCGATGCTACAGAATAAGGAGGAAAGAAGGAAGGAAGATGAGGGCAATGAGGCCGGTATTTAAGGCTATTCAGACGTCAAGAGGACATGATCTCGTTGTAGAGGATGGTCTTGAGTTCTGGGATGGTCAGCTCCTCTTTGACCTTGTCGAACGCGAAGAACTCTGGGGGAATTGGCTTGCCCACGGGCTCGTCTGCTGGGTCGTGGTATGCGCTCAGGTAGGGGTGCTCCAGAGCCTCGTAGACCGTGATTCTTTTATCCGGATCGAAGGTGAGCATCTTGTCGAGGAGGTCTATGGCCTTCGGGTTTGCTGATGGGAAGAGCTGCGAGAACGGTTGCTTCTTGTAGAACGTTAGCGATCTGATGTACTCTCTGGCGCGTCTGGACCTTATGCTCTTGTAGTCGTCCCCTATGGGCGAGCCCAGGACCTGGAATATGAGCATCAATTGATGTCTGTAGTCCTTTCCTGGGAATAGGGGCCTGCGATTGAGCAGCTCTGCGAGGATACACCCGACTGACCATATGTCGATGGCCGTGGTGTATTTCGATGCGCTGAGCATAATCTCCGGTGCTCTGTACCATCTTGTTGCAACGTACTCAGTGAGCATGCTGATCTTTGCCTCTGGCGAGGAGGTGGTCTGCCCTTCCTTCCTGTCGTCTATCCTTGCGAGCCCAAAGTCACAGATCTTCAAGTCGCAGTTGGCGTTGACCAGCAAATTCGAGGGCTTCAGGTCCCTGTGGATGACATTTGCAGAGTGTAATGCCTTCAGCCCACGAAGCGTCTGGTAGATGAAATATTGGACATGATCATCACTTAGGTTTTGCGAGACTATGGCCTTGTGTAGGTCTGTTTGCATCAGCTCCTGTATGATGTACACCTCGTTGAACTGGTCAAATGAGGATGGCTTTTGAATGTCAAATATCGATATGATGTTTTCATGCTGGAAATGCTTCAACAGCTTGATCTCTCTGAGAGTTCTCACGCAGAACAGGGGTCTTGAAAACGGTTGGACTTTTTTGATAGCAACCTTCCTCCCTGTTGGTGTGTGCTCTGCAAGACAGACGACTCCATAGGCACCTTCTCCAATGTGCGATTTGATCCGGAATGAAGTTGAGATGTTAAAAGTAATCGGCCTCTCTTTCCTCATTGGTGGTTGGATTGTGTTTCCCTTGTCCCCCAATTCCCTGTAAACATGTATTAGTGCTCATGGTATATATATATATATATATATATATATATCCAATGATGTCCTCATCATTTGAAACCCTCAATAAGCACTGAATCTCACACGCAGCTACAGTTTACCCAAGCATCCAATACTATGATACGGAGCCTCAAAAACTATATATGGCATCATACATCCATGGACACATCATCTGAAACAGAAGAAGGACGATTGTCTATCAATTGGTCGCTTTTAAAACACCGAGAATGAAGATGAAACTGATCCTGCTAGAGGCTCGTTAGAAGCTTGTTTTACGACTGTTTGATAACATCTTTCCCATCCCATTCGTCGTTATAGCCTGGTGGGCATGAATATTCGTATGCTTTAGCACCGGGTGGAGGGGCCTTGGTGGGGGAGGGGGGTATGATTACATAATCTTCTCGGTCAAATGCGAACTTCACCGCAAACCATTCCAATTACCCTGTTTTCTTATCAAAAGGGATGAACAGCTTCTCCTTCTCCTTCTCCTTCTACTTCTTCATACTCCATTGAACAAGAGTCACACAGCCAGCAATGCCTCCTATTACATGCCATGTTCTGGATACCACCAGAGGCAAGCCTGCGTCTGGAGTAAACGTTGCGATCTATAGAATCGGTGATCTGCCTACAGACGGAGATGAGCTAGTTATTCAAGACGTGGAGCCATTCGCAGTGGCAAAGACAAACTCTGATGGCAGAGTGACACAGTGGTCATTCCACCCAAACAGGGATCTAACACCACTGGGGATCGTGGACGGTTCTGATTGGCAGACGTTGCAACCCGGTATTTACAAGATTCGATTCCAGACTTTGAGCTACTTCAGATCCACCGTAGGCTCCAGCGACGCCAGTTCAAGAACGTTCTTCCCCTTTGTTGAAATCATTTTCAACATAGACAACCCACCAGACGAGCATTACCACATCCCGTTGCTGTTGTCGAACCACAGTTACACCACTTATAGAGGTAGTTAGTTTCTATTATGAACCTGTGTATTGTACAAGTGTCCGTTGTAGTGAGCAGTTGGGAAGAGACCTCAAGTGGAAATAACGGGCCTAAAATTCCAATAGTGAGGCGAAGAGAAAGCCAAAGCACAGTAGAAAAATTTGTTCTCTCTTTTCTTCATATAACAACAAAACTTCTGCACGCCTATTATATAAACACACATACAAACAGTTCGATAACGAGGCATAGATTGTTCCGTCGTTATCTTTTCCTTTGGCTCTTTTTACAAGCGTAAGCAACACCGAAATCCCGAGGTTGTTTTTCCCTTGGTGTTTTGATGTATTTTCCCCTGTTTTGATTGAGTGTACACAAAAAAAAACAACAACAAACAACAACATCAACAAGAAACACAAAACATCACTGGGAAGGAAGTGATAGCAAATGCCAACTGTTGTTCCTATGGATGCTACTGAATGCGGTGGCTCACCGGCGGTTCATCTCAAGGCTCAGCAGATGGAAGAAACTGAACAGCTCTTGGAGATCAAGAGCATGCTTTCGAATCAAAACGTTGCGACATCTGTATCACCGTCAACGCCTGTTTCAAGGGCGGTTACGGATGATTCTGCTATTTTCACACATCAAAGCTCCATAGACAGCCAAAACACCACTACGAACAGCAACGTGGCTGTTGTTATTGACACCCAGTTGAACCACGACACTGCGACTCCTAATACGATAAATACTGCAAACACGGCGATGACGATGACACAGAGTACCCTTACCGCCAGGGGTGCTGAGCAAGATGGCAATACCGTGGAGCCACAATCGGTTGAAGTTGTTGGACCACATGATGGAGGGAATGAAGAGATCATCGTGTTGCAAAATCAACTGACTGGCCATTCAAATGGCTCATACTATGTACAAGATGCAGATGATGATCAAACTGTTTTGCTCAATACACACACAAGAAGGCAGAGATCCACAAGAAGCTCGAGAGGCTCAAGAGTCTCAAGAGTATCGAGCAGCCATGATCCTTTAGCACGGGAAGACCATCTTATTGATGATGTGGCTCAACCTGTGGTAGATACACAGGCACAGGCACAAACATCACCACAGCAGAATAGAAATTCAACAACTAGCAAGAAATTCACAAAGAGAAGTACCACTGATGATGAGAGAGTTCTAGTTGGTAAGAAAGTTAGTGAAGGACATCAGAATTATGTCATTGCATACAACATGTTAACAGGTATCAGGGTGTCTGTTTCTAGATGTTCTGGGGTTCCAAAACCCATCACAAACGACGATTTCAAATTGATTCAAAAGTTACGGTTTGACTCTTCTGGAAATGAGCTGACCCCTTCCTCAAAATACGATTTCAAATTTAAAGATTACTATCCAACGGTTTTCCGTGAGTTGAGAAAACTATTCGGGTTAGATCCCGCAGATTATCTCGTTTCACTCACCTCGAAGTACATCTTATCAGAGTTGAATTCACCTGGTAAGAGTGGCTCCTTCTTTTATTTCTCGCGTGATTACAGATTTATCATAAAGACAATTCACTATGCAGAACACCGCCAGTTGAGAAGGATATTGAAGCGTTACTACGAACACGTAAAATCAAACCCAAATACGTTGATTTCACAGTTTTACGGACTGCACAGGGTCAAGATGCCCTTGAAATACGGTGCTAGACGTAAGATTTATTTCATCGTTATGAACAACCTCTTCCCACCACATAGAGACATTGACAGAACTTACGATTTGAAAGGTTCTACTATGGGACGGTACACGTCGTCTTCACCTTCCATGACGAAACAGTTGGTACTAAAGGACTTAAACTGGCTACAAAACCAAGAGATTATTCAATTCGGGCCTTTAAAACAAGAGGCGCTTATCAAACAGTTGGAAAGTGATGTACAATTATTGATCAAATTAAACATCATGGATTACTCCTTCCTCATTGGATTCCATGATCGATCCAAGATCAGCTCAGACGATGATGATCCAATAAAGAGGAAGAAACTCTCAGTTTTTTCGCCTGTTTCTTCGGACTTGAAAGATTTGAAGAATACCAATCCAAAAACGTTAAATGATTTGAGTGACTTACCCCAGGTTGAGTACTATCACAAGTCTAACTTCTTTTACACAGAAGATGGTGGGGGCATAGTTGCAACGGGGCCAAATAACGAGAATTTGGAGTATGTGTACTATTTTGGAATCATCGACTGCTTGACCAACTATTCAATTATCAAAAAATTGGAAACATTTTGGAGATCTTTGAACCACGACAGGCGCACAATCAGTGCAGTACCACCAAGGGAATACGGCGAACGGTTCTTAAGATTTGTTCAAAATTCTATCAATGAGAATCACGCTGGTGAAGAAAAGAAAAAGGTATAGCGTACGCCTCTTCATCTCTCTCTCTGGCACAGCGTGAGATTTGCTCTATACTAATGTTAATCTCTATTTCATACATTCAATAAACTAATGATCATATTCAAATGAAAAGTGGACTTTTACTCCCTCATCCCCATAGGAAAATGCCATCAACCTAATGTTTTCTTTTTTGCTCTGCCTGTCTGTGTGGTTTTCAGAATGTTCTGATTTTCAGTAGTTTTCCTCCGCCTCTTCAGGGGGAACAGTAGGGGCCACATTCACACCATCTGGAGCCTAAAAAATCAAGAACATGGGCGGTTAATCCCATTGTTTTTGTGGCTTGGAGGTGTTGTTTACATCAACACTTGGGCTTCTACTGGAGAAAAGAACAAGCATTTAGAGAGATTGCAATAAAAGATGGCTGCCATTCAGGCTGATGAGACCCATGAGATGCTCACTGCGTACCAGCTAAAGACTTTGAACCCGCAGTCGTGGGAGAGCTCGATAGATAACGAAGTTGTTACTGAGTTCACACACCGTGAAGGCGAGGATACCGCTTATGATATGTTTTTGGAGTTTGTTAACAGGGATTTTGATCTCAGCAAGAGCGGAAAGCCTGTTGATGCGCTAAACCCTTCGAGAACGTTACAAGTGGATGGTATTGATGGTGGTGACTTGGCGAAGTTGAACACGTTGAGCAAGCGGTTCAATCCGAAGCAGTTTCTCAAAGTTGTGCATGCAAAGGACTCGTTTGACCAGTTGAAGCACGGGTTGGAAGTGTTAGACGACTCGCTTGACTACAAAAACAAGGAACTACAGCAGTTGATTGAAAGAGAGGCGATCCAGTTCGTTAGATCGAAATCCGGGTTGGATTCTATCCTCCAACAGTTCCAAACAGGTGATATCGGTAAGAACGATGAAGGGTTGAAGAATTTGAAAGCTAGTGTCAACGCTGCAGCCAAAGAGGGGACTCTGTTGGTGAAGCCTGTTATCTCTAGTAAACAGAAAATCATTAGGCTCAAGCAGTCGATTGAGTTCATTGAAAAGAAAAAAGGGTTCTTTGACTTACCGAAACAGTTGAAGACCTATCTCCAGGACCAGGACTATGATAACTTTGTTCATGATTATAAACAAAATAAAGCATTGAAGGAAAAGGACAACTCTAGAACTATATCGAGGGTCTGGGAAGAAGTTGAGGAGATTGCAGATACCTATAAGCGCAAACTATGGAGCGATCTGAATACAAGCGATAAGAGTGATGACTTTTTAAGATCTATCAAGAAGTTGATGGAATTGGATGTCATTGATAACCCGGTTCTTCTTTGGATTGATATCAATACAAAAAAATCTACAGTCAACTTTATTGAAACTTTCTCCAGATACCACGAAAAGACGCTAAACCTCCAGATAAACATTTTGTCAACCTTGATATCCCCAGATTTGTACAATTTCAAGAAATTCTTCACTGGAAACTCTCAACTCCTTGATTCACCAATCGTCACAGAGGTTTGGCTCATGTTGGGAAAGATGTGGGAAGTTTTAAAGGCCGAAGTTTTGGATTTCGTCGCCTTCTGGCACCACGTTGAAAATTTCATGAATGGATCGTATTTCCAAAGATTGAGATCTGGGTACATAGATAATAACTCCCCGTTCTTACGTTTAGAGGATTACGAAATTGAAGAGATCAGGGCTAAGGGACAAGACCACGTTGTTCAAATAATCAAGAAGCTTGCCGATTTCTTCCACTCAACACATCTATCATTGAACTTGGACGTTAAAGGAGAAGCTTCATTGGCAAGTTATGGATTTATTCCACCTTTTACAAACTCTCTGAGTACGTTGAAATACTTGCCTGGCATTGCGGGAAATGTTTCAGAGATGTTGAACGAACTAGGACAATTGTCGATAACTACAAAATCCATTGAGATGCTTAGGGGATTATCTCTTGAGATTAACGAGAGAATCATAAGTGCTGTATGCACAGCGTGGGTCAACGATTGTCATACCATTTACAGATTAGAGGATTGGGCAAGATTGGACTCTGGTGAAACCTCATTACCAAACTCCATCCTACAATTTGAAACACACGTTGTTGAAAAGATTGGGGAATTATTGTTTACCAAGTTACCTGAAGGGAAAGATGTTCAGATTGTGAGATACCCTTCAAAGAAGATATTAACTGGAGTTCAAATTCAATTCTTAGGCTCCTTTGATATCTTATTGGAGAGTATGATCAAAAAGGTTATTGAGGAGATTCACGACCCCAAAATTTCCAAACATTTGAAGACACACCATCAGTTATTGACGTTATTAAACATCAAGAAGATGTCATCGACAGTTGTCCCCACGTCTATTGATAAATTTGATGCAGTTTTTGAAACGAAGTTACGCAGCGAAAACTTGGAGATTTACTCTCTTCTAACAAAGATGGAACACACTATTCTCGACACATATATGGGTGAACAGAAAAAGGCCATATCTACGATTCTTCAAAGGGGCATTGCATCGACAGATTGGGCAGGTATAAGCTCTAACCCATCAAAGGTTTCATCCTTTGTCTATGAAGCGCTAAATGTTCTCGTCACCGTTCATACCGGTGTCGTGAGTGTCTCCACCGAGCTCATCGGGATGATAATGAGAGAACTGGTTGAATTTGTCTCTGCACGTTTACTCGAAGATTTTAGAAATGTCACTGTGTTTTCCTCAGAAGGCTTAGGCCAGGTGTTCCTCGATGTTGAGTTCTTTAAGAATATTGTCGGCAGATCGGCCACGAACGCCACTTTGAACAACATCAAGTTGATATACAAGACGATTCTAACATCAAACGTTGATATGAACCACATAGTGGCTACCAATTCCGAGGTGTTGACTGGAGCTTTGGGGGCTTCAAGTATAGAGTACACTGTCTTCAACTCTTGATTGGAAACACTAAACAAAAGCAATGGATATATCATCAAATAGAAGAAGAGGTTGAAATTTATTATTCATCTCAGTTGTACATATAACCGGTGTAGTATATAATCATTTTCTTTTTGGCCCACGTATTGGAGGAGGCGGTTTTGTATGTGTTGGATCAAACATTGGAGCGTTCCTCAGCATTTCAGGTACCGAAAAGAATCTGATCGTGGAGCCTCTGACGAAGACGTTATCCAGATGCGTAGCCTTACCTTCTCTCGACGTAACGGTTATATCACTCAGACGCACGTTCATATTATCCTCAGCTTTAATAAGGCTAGTTAGTACTTCGCATTCAACAGGGTTGATACTTTTATGAACACTCACACTCTATTAGTTTCCCACGGTAGGTCTCCCCTGAATTCAGCTCCAACGATATGATGTGTCCTTGAGCTTCACTTAAGAGTTTCACTGGTATTCCTGCAGACATCTTTGCTAATCCAATTAAGCAGAGAAGAGCTCACTATGTTCGAATTACAATACTGAGAAGTATTAATCCGTCTGTTGTTATGGGTAAAAGCTTTTTTACGCTGTATGCGCAGTGTTGACTTCCCAATTCGGAAGTGCAAAAATACCACAGAACATTGTTAAAAAGGATGAACAGCTGTCTGAACGGTGTTAATCCACTCAGCAAGCCGCAGATCACCAGAGTAAGGTGAGCATATGATAACCTCACAACAAACATAACTAATAACGCATTTCATCGATCAAGTTCCCCTGTTGGACTACCCTTTAATTGTGGATTACGTAATACTCTGTTCCACCTAGCGCCGATACGTTTCCAGGGAAATCCCATACAAAAAGCCGAGGGCTCAGAACAACAACAACAACAACAACAACAACACCTTCGCACAGAGCACAAGAGAGCTGTTCTACTGGTGAAAGGAGAGAGAAAACGAGGTGCAATGGAGGATCTGCTGGGAGATGTCAACGAGTCCTCGATCTTCAGCATCGCGCCTGTGCAGTTCCAGACGGAGATGACCAACATTAGTTGTCTAAGCGTCGTTAATGATATGATGGCGATTGCCTTCAAGAACGGTAAGCTGTTCAGGATTGACCTGAACAATCCCTCGGTGATTGAGACCCTTGAGCTCCCGTACAAGAGATCCTTACAGGAGCTGGGGAGGATTGACAAGATCTTCCAGGACAAAACCGGGTCTCATTTGATTGTCACCACGAGCCAGTTGGAGTCGTTTTACATACACAAGAGCACGACGACTTTCAAGTACTTGCAAGATCTGAAAGGACTAAAGGTGAACGTTGTGGCATGGAATGACTTTGCGGTTGAAGAGCAAAATACGGGAGCGTTTCTCATTGGTGATAGAAACGGTGGTATTCATGAGGCGTTTCTGGAGTACTCTGAAGCTTCACAGAAGTACTCCAAGAAGATTCAAAGAGATGTGTACAAGAGATCGTCAAGCATTGATGGCTTGCAAGTCACGTACGATGATGCTAACAAGGAAGTCACCATTATCCTTGCGTCTGGAGATAACATTGCATACTGGCATACTGCGTCCATGAGACAGAATGCCAAATATAACGATTTGATCTTAGGGGAAGTGTTCAAGTCGAATCCTGTTGAAATTGAGCAGTACCAGGACTTGGGAAATATTAACGGGTCAAAGTTCTATGGCCATGGGAACGAGTTCGCATGGCTCACAGCTGCTGGTACTGTATTTGGGTCCATCACAAGGGACAAAATTGCAACACAAAGGAATATTGGCGATTTAAAGATTCTTCTAACCATGGAACTGCCAGCTTCTAATCACAAGTTCAAGTCTGTGATGATGACCAAGTACCACCTACTGCTTCTAAGAGGCTCAGAGCTGTTCATCATCAATAAGATCAACGACGAGTTGGTCTATCACCAGACCTTACCTGTTTCGGAGAATGAAAGGTTTGTTGGTCTATGTGCAGATTATACGAAATCTACGTATTGGCTGTACTCCAATTGTAATTTGTTTGAGATAACGGTGGACCAGGAGGAAAAGCATATCTGGAGGTCAATGTGTGAGAACAATATGTTTGATGAGGCACTCGCAGTGACTTCTGAAGTAAAGATAAGGGATGCCATATATGCACAGAAGGGAGAATACTTGATACAACAAGGTGAGTTTATAGACGCAGCACGCTCATTTGCACTCTCTAACAAATGGTTTGAGACTGTTGCTCTGAAGTTTATCAATGCAAAGAGACAGGACGCTCTATTGGAGTACTTTCTTCAAAAATTTCACGTGTTGAAATCGAATAAGAATTACGATTTTGCCATGCAACTTATCATGCTTTCATCATGGATTGTCGAGTTCTATGTCGAACAGTTGAATGAATTGGACGATCTCTTAGCAACTGAACAGTCTATACACCTCGAGCAGACAATTAGCGAAAAGACCACTGTTGAGAAGAAGTTCCAAGAGTTTATCATCGACAACAAAGACCACCTGGATAGGAAAACTATTTACGAGATTATCACAGCACATAACAGAAGATCAGAGCTATTGTACTATGCAAACTTGATCAACGACTACGACTTTGTGCTGGCATATTGGATTAGATTAGAGAGATGGGAGGAGGCCTTGAACGTCCTCCTAAAAAATAACGGCTCTGAGATGGCATACAAGTACTCTACAGTGCTATTGGTTAACTCTCCTAAAGTCACTGTCGATACCTGGTTGAAACTGTCAGATCTGGATGCCTCAAAGCTATTACCAGCTATCTTGACGTACAATAAGAACGCAAGAAGGGTTCAATCGGCCAGTCATCATGGAGTGCGGTACCTGTTGTCATATATCCATGAAACAAAAACCAGAGACCCTAACGTTCATGATACTTTGCTATTCTTGCTCATATCAAACCAATCGAGTGATCAGGAGGAGTTCATATTACGATACTTGGAGGAGTATGGATCACAGATGAACTACAACCCCGACTTCATACTGAGATTATGTTTGAAATTTTACAAGATCCAATCCGCAACGTACGTTTATTCCTTATTGGACTGCTACGAGGATGCCGTTGATTTGGCATTGAGTCACGATATGGTTGAATTGGCCATTGTCATTGCGGATAAGCCAGATGATGAGAATTTGAGAAAGTTCCTGTGGATGAAGATTGCAAAGGCTAAAACGTCCAAATTGAGACCATCTGACCAGTCCCAGGTAAAGTCTGTTGTGAAATGTTTACTGGACAAGTGTGAACTACTGACAATTAAGGATCTTTTACCTCTGATACCTGACTTCACATCGATCGACGATCTCAGAGATGAGATCTGCACTGACTTGGAGAACTTTGGCACACAAATCACCAAGCTGTCCCACGAGATGAACACGTCCCTACAGTTGAACGATAAAATTGCGCAACAGATCGGCACATACCAGGAGAAATCCCAGATCATTCACGCCGGGGAACCGTGCTCCATCTGTGAACTGCTTCTGACGTCCAGAAAGTTCTTTCTATTCCCCTGTGGACACGCTTTCCATTCAGACTGTCTCGTGAACGACATCTTGAAGTCCAACGACTACGCTACGAAGAAGAGGCTGGAGTTCCTACAGAAAAAGTTCATAGCAAACAACAAGGATAAAAAGGCCAAGTTTGTCAACAGCCCAGACGTGGATGCACTGCTCTGTAAGCGGTGTCCACTGTGCTCTGACCTGAAGATCGACACCATCGACCAGCCATTGCAAGCCGTTGAAGGTGATTGGGATATATGAGCAGTGTCTTACATAAGCGACAAACCAAGAATCAACAAACGAGTTCGCGAACGTGCACTAACTTCGCGGCGCGAAAAACACGCAAACCCCCGTAGCGAAGAGAGGCCTTGTCTCTCTCTATTAGGCAACAAGGACAGACTGCTGGGGCAAACTCCATCGACAACGCCGCAGTGAAACATGCCAGAAGAGCCTAAGTTGGACAGCAGTAACGCTGACGACGTGGAAGACGTTGAGGTTGAGGACGACGAGATCTTCAACGACAACGTTGAAGGCGCGGAACAGCAGAACGGTGATCAGAGCATGAAGGATGCCGATGAAGAGCCGTCGATGAAGGTGCCAGAGCTGCCGGAGTTCACGAAGAAGGACAAGACCTTGCACGAGGTCTTGTCGATGATGGAAGACTACTACCCTATCGTACGTATTGATCTATTGATGCCACGAGCCGCCCTGGTGTGTCCAGATCGCTAACGACGCTATAGATACCTGACGCAGTCACGGACTACTACCTCGAGAAGAATGGACTCGAATGTGACGATATCAGGGTCAAGAGAATACTCGCCCTCGCCACACAGAAGTTCATCTCCGATATTGCCACGGACGCCTATGAATACTCGCGTATCAGGTCGCAGTCCGCCGTGTACAACTCCTCTAACCCCCAGGCCAGGAACAAGGCGCTAGTCGCTGGCGCTGCTGGTCAACAGATGGTGAACTCCACAGCAGGAAACAGCTCAAAGAAGGTGGTGCTGACGATGGAAGACCTGAGCAGTGCCTTGGGAGAGTATGGGCTGAATGTCAGTAGGCCTGACTTCTACCGCTGAAGGCGTGTTGTCTCTCTCTAATGCTTGTTTTGTTTTGTTTACCTACAATAAACACGCGTGTACGCACGCTGGAATATAAATATGAGCCTTGTTTGTATGGTAAACGAACCCTACGGTCTGAAGAAGTGCGTGTTTGCGATGCTCTGTTGGTGGACAACCATGTGTCTCTTGAATTCGTTGAGCTCACGTCTGATGTGCTGGACCATCTGTGGACCGAGCTTGTAGCTTGAGACAGGCACGGAATGACGGTTGTAGACAGTGGAGGGATACGTAACGTTGACGAACACCCTGTTGTCAAACTGTACAGACTTCACCGCCTTATTATCCAGCGCATTGCCATGTTTCATAATCGACTCCACCACCACGGCGTCACCTTCCACAGGCGACTTTAGCCTGTTGGTTGTGACCACCGTCATCTGCTCAAGAGGCACGGTCTCAGGAACAAACACCGAGTTGGTGTTTGCCTGTGTCGACCACTTGGAAGAAGAGCTGATAGATCTGATCGATCTGCGTCTTTCGATAGATTTGGATCTCAGCAGCTTCCTATGCGATTGCCCCATGTCAGGCTGTGCCAAATCAGGGAACGACGTTTCACCAAACTCTGTGATCTTCTCAATGAACTCCATATCGTCAAACGTCATGACGTAGTCCTCGTCATCCGCATCTGAAGGCTGCACAGCTCTTTGTTTCTGTTGCGGCTCCTTATCTCTCTTCTTCAAGTCGATGCTCTTCACGTCACTTGTGCCTGAGAGCCTGGAGAACAGAGTGTCCAGTATCAGCTCGCTCTTGTAATCATCATCGTCAAAGTCACCGTCAGCAACGTCCAATGGCAGTTGTGCAACATTGATTCCAGCGTCCTCATCGCCTTCCAAGAAGGAGAAAGTATCGTCAACGCTATTAGATTCATGTGTCCTTCCATTATCGGCGCTTATTGGTGGTTGCACCACCAATACTTGTTCCTGCTCTTGTTCTTGGTGTTGGTGATGTTCTAATGCTGGTGTTGCTGCTTGTTGTTTATCCACAGCTGGAGCATTGCAGACACTCGTGGACGAATCGTCATTGATAACTCTTGATAATGGTGATTTCGGTATTTGGTTCGTAGCGTGTTTGTTCTTCTTCTTCGATGAGAAGATCCTTGACAGGAACTTCTTCAACCCAGAAGGCTTTCTCTCAACTTCAACCTTGGTGTGTCTTTTCTGCAGCGACGTTGCTGGCGGTGCTGTAGCATGCTGCTTCTCTTGAGCTATTGAAGCTTTGAGTTGCTGAGACTCCCTCTTTTGAGCAGGTAGTTGAATCTGCGGTGGAGAAGGAACCCGTTGTGATCTGTCCTCTCTTCTCACGTCAACAGGACTCTTTGTATTCTCAACATCACCAGGTGTAGCACTGTTGCTTTTGTCGTCCGTATTAATATTATGCTCGCTGTGCTGATGCTGCCTGGTCAATGTATCGTCGGTTGTAGAGCTCAGCTCTTCAATCTTCTGTAACAATACAACGGAGCCGTCGCCAGGTTTCCCCATGAACCCACTTGTTGAGCCATTGCTGTTCACGGTAAAGTCATCGACAGAGGATGGCGGTGTGCTTTCACCGAGGCTAGAGTTGGTCCTTGAGGTCCGAGATGGCGATGGTGAGGCCGACGAGGTTGGAAACGATAACGTCAGCGTATTATCTCTAATGGAGAGGGTATTACTGGTGGTCGACACACCATTGTCACTGACAATGGTGGAGGAAGAGTTTGACGATGAGTGTCCTCCAGAAGAGCTGTGATTGGACATCGGTCTCGCCAGCATTGACGGTGCAGAAGAAGGTCCTCTCGATTGCGGCACCACTGTGGTGTTCAACTTGTTTAAATTGCTGAGAGAGCCTCTCTGTTTGTTCCTTGGAATGTACACCTCACCGTTGGGGAACATGAACGACTGCGTTGGTCTATTGGCATGACGACGTAAGGGCTGTGACTGCTGCGGCTGTGATTGTTGCTGTTGTTCGTGTATTTGTTGCTGATGTGGTGGTCCATGTTGCTGGAGTTGATAGTTATCACCGTGAAATGGCTGCCTATGAGGGAAAGCACCGTTGCTGCTGAACTGGTTGTGGTTTCGAAACTGCTGGACTTGTACTCTCTCCACGGATGGCCTTCTAGTGGTTGGAATCACGGTCAAAGACTCCGATTTCCTCAGCTTACCGGAGCCTTGTGCACGGTGTAGCCTTTGTTCATTGACAGCTATTGTCGGCACCTGCTGGAAGCTCTGTGAGCGAGGTATGGCGCGGGACTTCGAGGACACCATCGATGGCGTGCTCGACATAGCATGCGAGTGCAATTGCTGCTTTGACCGTGAAGCCCTGGTGAACTTCGGGTCCAGATCAATCAGAGACGACGTACTGAGGTCCCTGGGGACCCTAGACTGCGGGTTCGAGCTCAAGCTCGACACAGACCCGGCCCTATGGCGTTGTGATTGGTACATTGGTGATATTGTCTGCCCTTGTTTCGGGCTGTGTAAGCTTGTTCAGGCTGAGGAGACGCTCGGACAGTACCGAGGTGTGTGAAGATGGGAGGCGTGACGGGGGTCCTTCCAGATGGCTAAAGCGAGTGTGAGTGAGCGGCACCACTGGACAATTGGCAATGCGATATGATCAGCAGGAAGCTCTCCAATGATGGCAGCGAGACGTATGTGTATATGCCTCGTATATATGTCTCGTATGTGTGCTTCAGTAGACAGGAGGAGGGATTCAAGTGCGAGCCCGCGCAAACCACTCTCACAGTCGGTGTTGTTGTCTTCTCTCTGTGTGTGTGTGTTGCTGTTGCGAGCGTGTGTGCCTATGTGCGCTGTGTATGGGCCGGCGTGGGTCGTAGCGCTGTGAAGGGAAGGCTCTTGGTAGGGGAGGTTTCCTTCTGATGTTGATAGTGTGGGCTCGCCAAAAGGGATCGAATACACACGCAAGCTGGGGAGGAGTAGTTCAGCAGTCTCGCCTTCCGTGTCTGGGATCTTCAGCCTGTTTTCAGTAGCCAGGAGCAGTAGAGAGAGAGAGAGCGATGAGAAGCAAAAGGAAAAGAAAGGAAAAGGCAGTGCTGATTGTTTTCCTTTTCCATCAGCAGCTGAGAGTGCAGTTTTGGTATTTATTTTCGCCCTTTCTTTTTCGGTTGGCCTGCGTGGGCTTGTTGACTTTGGCGGAATTTGGCGCCTTTTGGCGCATTTTCGCGCACTTGTTCTCTGTAGCACATGCAGGCCTTTGCTCTTCAGAACCTTGTGCGTAGGTGTTAGCAGGCGCAAGCGGCTGCGAAAAAGGCAATGGCTCTGCTTCCCGGGCGAAACTCTCACTCCCGATTGGGAAAATGGCAACCAAATTTGTCTCGTTCTGTCTCTCCCGTTTGGAGAGGGGTGTAGGGTGGCCACTGCGATCAGGCAGCGATTCCGGGTAGCAGAGGCTCTCCAGGTGGGACTTTCGGGATGTGCTGTGTGCTGGGTGCTACTCGGCTACTCTCTGAGCGTTCTTGTAGTGGCAGAATTGATATTACGGAGTGTCTTATCGGCACGTCTGTCGTCTGCGACGTGGATCGCGGCGTACGAGTTACCAGTCTCGCCAGTGCTACGGTGTTATGCTGTGTCTCTCTATTTTTAGACCTGATGCTATGCGGGAATCCATTTCGATCGTGTCGTTTTTCTGCTGTGTGTGTGTCTCTTTATGGCTTGCACAGAGCCTTGGAAAGGCTTTCACTTACGGGCGTACCGATTGCCAGGTTACAACTCAGCGGTGGTTTCCGGCCGCTCCAGACAACCAGAGCGTGTGCAGCGTTGGAGCTGTAGAGGAAGTGGTAGGAGGGAAGAGAAAGCTCGTTGTGGGGAGACATAGACGTCTTTGTCGTATAGCATGCATAGGCGACGATAGGCGGAGCACATATAATTAGAGCTTAAACCGTAGATAATGAGGTGCTGAGATCTTAGGTTTTGCACAGACGGGTCGTCGGAGGGGCAGAGCATGGAGGATAGGGCCCGGGCTTGTGATATTGGGTGTGTTGTGTGCTTTATATGAGTAGTATATATGTAATGGACGGGTGCCCTGCTAGAAACACCGGTATCGGCGTTGGGGAGTGCTGGAGCATCTGAGAACTGCTGGGACCCTCAACAGAGTGAAAAATGACGTATTCGCAACACTGGTGGGTAAAGACTGACTCAGCTTGGAATGTATCACCGTCTAAAGCTACAGATCTCTACGTATTGCCAGAGGACAGTTCTTACGAGCTCAATGGCTGGTCAAATGCTGGGAAATAGAGTCCGGGGTCCGTGCTCAGACGTCAACTCAAGGCCTATTGATATTTGTACTTTCTGTTGCTGCTTGTTCAATCTCCAGTAGATCTTGCACGCACTTGTCATCAACAACTCTCACTAGAAACAGTCATGGGACGTCGCTCCGATACGAACAGCATACTGCTTCCAGCGTAGTGCTCGGCATAGAACCACAACTCCGTCTTGAGTAACAATACATAGGCGTTACAGAGTGCGCTTGATTAGATTCCTCCTACATACAATCGAACTGTAGAACCACCAGGTTTCAGCCAACATGCACTATTCATTCATTGGTGCGGGCTATGCCAAGCACAATATACTGTTTCCCTCATCACAAACAGCTTGGACCATCGACCATAACTCTAGAACACACACACATTAGTGGCTATTCGATTGTAGCCAACAGTAACCGGGGCTTGTACAACTCGTTCTAACAGCACGCTACTTGTACATACTCCTTTCATCTGAAACAACACGTCGGGATCGACAACGGTCTGTTGCACTTTCAAACAACAAGCGCAAAACCTTGCCCTGCCTGAAACGAGTATGACCAACACAGGAGACAACGGCTTATGACAAACGGCCTCAGGTTTGCTCCTACACCGGCTAGTTGTATCATCATCACAGTGCCATTCTCTCCCTACATGATTTGCATGCCAGCGTCAATATGCACATGAGACACTTCAACCAATCGGTTGCTACAGAAATTGGCCAGGTCGAGAAATGCCGACAGCGCAAGACGAAAATTTGCGCAAAAAAAACAGATCCCGCCAAAAAGAGAGTTTCAGAAAAATTATGTGGTGTTTGGGTGTTTGGGAAAGCTTATCTTCAAAGCCCTCTTCTCGCCCTACGGTGCCTTGATCTTCAGTATCTATGTAGCAATTATTATGAAGAGATATACGTATATACAGGCTCATTAACTCGTCATGACCAGGTCGAAGGGAAGCTTCAGGGTTGTCGACAATCTGCTTGTTCTCCTGGGTTTGTTGGCTCATCTCAAGGACAAGTTTCTATGTCTTGCCTTGTCCTTTCCACAGATGGCACTGATTTCACGGGCACTTGCGTAGTCTCCAACTTCCTCACAGGCAACGTAGAGTGGCTTCAACGTGTAGAAGCTCCATGGGAACTGCTTCTCCGAGGACTTAACCACATGAACGGCGTCCTGTAGTAGTTTCAGGTGGGTGAGGGCCAATACCATCTCGCGGGCAAAGTTGAAATCGAGTTGTGCCTTGGTGCGACGAGGCAAGGATTGGTATGCTGTGGTGGATCTGTACTTTCCTCTCTCAATCCATGCTCTTTCGCACATCGAGTAGTCTTCGAATCTCTTACCAGCTGACAGGTATGTGAGATAGAGCTCGCTGTTCCTTTCAATGGAGTAGTTCATCTGTTTAACAAAGCTCAATGCTGGTGGTGAAAGGTTGTCGTCGGGTTCAGCATTAGAACCATCGTCCTGCTGCTCCATGATGATAACATCATCTTTGCCAATTTCCTTGCATGCATAGGTGTATTGGTTCCACCGTCTTTGAAACTCATCCTTGTCCCCGTGCTCCACTGAGATTCGTAAGTAGGGTATCAATGTACGACTGTTCAAGAGCGTTCGATTCTTTGCGATGTTCCATGCCCAAATGGCATTGGATTCAGCAATGATGTGTTTTGGAGCTCTGACGTTACTGAGAGGCAGCAGAGGTGGATACATCTCTCTACGTCTTTGAAGCTGGATGTCATCAACGTCGGTTTGGTGCAAGCCCATGAAGTCCACCATTCTTAGCACGTTACGCCGCATGTTGGATCCATCCTTATGATGGAAGATCTGGGGAACATGGCCCTCTCTGAAATCTCTGTACGCCATCATCAGATATACCAACGATTCTGCGTTCGGTTCACCTCTTTTCTCGAATATCAAGAGATACAGTGCTCTGGCGAGTTCCAGATCACCGTCACGGGCAGCCAGTCTCAGCATCGATTGGAATGTATTGACACCCAGTTCTAGTCCTGTTTCGTAGACCTTCGAAATGAAGTTGTAGCCATCGACAATGTGGTCGTTGGTCTTGGAGCATGAGCGAATCAGGGTGTCGTAGGTGAATATATCAGGCCTCAGCTTTTCGCTCAGCATCTCGTGGTAGAGATCAAATGCTCTATGAATGTCTCTGTCCTTGCATGCCAGGTGGATCATCTTGTTGTACGCATGCACATCTGGCTTGCTCTTCACAGACCTGAACTTCATCATTTGGAACACCTCATCTGCTTGCTTCGAGTCATCAAGAGCCACACATAGTTGTAAGACGTTTGTATATATCTGTAAGCTTGGTTCGATTCCCTTGTCGAACATCTTTTCAAGTGCAACGTTTATACGTGACAAGTTGGAATTTGCGACGTAGGCCTTGATGAGATGACCATACATGTATAAAGACGGCTCGTGCACTTTAGAATAGAGATCGAACAGCTCCTGAGTCTTCACAGCATCGCCATTTGCGGCGTAGTGCTTCATGAAGAAGTCATAGCTATGCCTTGTATAATCCATAGAGGCGTCTTTCATCATGGAGTCGACCATTGAGACACTTGCAACGTTGATCGACCCAGCAGGGATCTCACTCATGAACTGGCCAACGTCCTTTGACGTCAGGCCTTTAAAGCCTTCCTTCTTGGTGTACAAGTCTGAAACCACGGCATTCCAGTTAGAACGGTCCTTGACAACGATGTTCCTTACAGAATCGTCCAGCCTGTCCAGTATTGGCCTTGGAAGGTTGATGCCCTTAGCCGGGGTGTCAAAGAGCGATACGGAGGTATTGCTCTGGCCATCAGAGATCTTCAACGTGTCATTGCTCTTCGATCCTTCTATCATCAGCTCGTTGTACAGCATATCGATATCTGCGTCTTCTGTGTCGTGTTCAAGGTCCATCATCTGTTGAATCTTCTCCTCCTTCCTCTGAGCAATGTCTTGTTTCACGGACTGCGCGAGCTTCTGCAGCTCCCTCAGCTTATCGTCCAGCACCCTGGCCTCATGATTGATGTGAACAGCATCGCCGCTAGCCGCTGGCCTTCTCTTGTGCTTCCTCTTCGTCTGTCGTCTCTGAGGCGCCACTATAAGAGTTCTCATGGCAATGATCTGGAATACACCTCGATGAACCGAGACACCTCGTCTCAGCACTCGCACCGTGGAGCTCATACTCGTCTAGAACTCACTGGAATCGTCTAACGCACACACACACAAGTCCACACGAGCGAGAAGCACCAAGCCATTGTATCTCATCTCGGTGTGGAACAAGTGAAAAATTATTCCGAGAGCTCATCGCGGAAGCGATTTACCCCCATTTTCGGAACATTCTGAAATGCTGTGTATGTTTACTTCCACTTTCACTTCCACTTCCACTTCCATGATCAGCAATATATGACATCCTCGTTGATGGAGACGATAACCTGTGGCAAAGACGCTGTGACACATCGATGAAGAGGCCGCTGAGCATACGCCACGGCTCGGAATCTGTTGATTCTGCTCCAGATGGTCGCAATGTTGTTCTTAGGAGAGATGGTGTTGAATACTACACCATCGAGACGTTCCACTCTTCGCCATTCTACAACGCTGTGACTCCAGTATTGGTGGTTGATCTTGTGCGAGCGGTTGACCCTTATGACATCTATGGCCATGGCGGACACAGGTTGGTGAGGGATAACGTTGTGCTTCTGAAAAACCATCCTGTTAGGCGGGTACGTGTGACAGGCTGGATCAGTGATTACACCATGAAGGAGATTAGGCAGATGATGTACTACTTCTTGTCTTTGGATGATTCCAGTGGCGAGGCAATCAAGTGCATGGTACGTAACGCTGTGTTGGAGGAAGCTGGGCTAGAAGGACGGTGCGAGGGGTCGCTGGTGGAAATCGTTGGTGTTTGCAGCAAAGTGTACGGTGAGCTTGAAATAAAGGCTAATGCTTTGAAGCTACTCCCACGAGAAAACCATTTGACTTATGAGTTGCAGTTCTGGAGTGAAGTGTTTAGGGTACGACGTGTTTTGGAGACACCCTGGTATCAGACACCACAGCTCGATGCTGACAATGGCGATGAGCCTCCAGTACGCATGGACGCTACTGCGCAGAGGAGGAAATATATGGAAAGAAATATGGTATTATCCAGTCCCCACAAGGACTATCCACCTCTGGTACTTGACTCTAGCATTTACACCAAGAGGACTGTCCTGAATGAATCAGAGAGGAGGAAAAGGGCAGATGATCAGGATCTATCCTCGAGTTCTGATATCGAAGAGATTACCAGCGACGTTTTCGCCAATAGGCCACGCCAACTACGCACAGAGTCCGTCCAGGTGCTCCCTGAGAGTGTATTAATGGACTCAGTATCGGTGGATGATCTCATGAAGAGACAACAAGGGCCCAGTGTTTCTGATCTGACCATCCTACTGACCGAATGGATCGTCGACAATGGAGAACGGCACTTCCACCTGAACAAGGCGTACCAGGATCCACTTATCAGGGACTATCTAAAGACACTGGCTGAGAACGAACTCTCTGCCCAGGTTGTTGATCTCACTGAAGACACTACGGGGGTCAAGTCGTTGAACCAGGTGCACGGCGAGCTTTTCCACAGGGCAAGGCATCTGCTACAGAGGAGTGGTCTCATTCTATGCACAAGGTCTAAAGAGTGTTCCTCTGGCGTGCTGATCGACTTCATAGTACAGTTGCAAGACGAAATCAACCTCATCACCACTGTTGGCTCCATATTCGACCCGAGAGAAGTCCTCGCTGTTTTCAACAAAACACGGCACTTGGACGTCGACATCGAGGACCCTCTGCTCCAGTCCATGATGCTACGATACGTCAGCAACAGCAGACAGCACAGCAAGTGGTACCTGGTTCAAACCACGGGCCTTTGGCTCTTTATGTGATGGCCCTGGGCTCTTATGTATGGTGGTGTCCGGATGTGAAATTTTTCACAGCGTGGGGGGAAATTTTTCAGTTGATTTTACTATGCGATGAGCTTCTTATTTATCAACAGAGGAGAGAGTGTTAGTTGCTGAAGCAAGCAGAGTGTGATTGTGATAAGATGGCACTTTTCCAAGTTGACGGCTGGGATTTGAACACAAAGGTTGTGAAGGGTGGGTCTTCTTCTAAGAAGAAGAAGAACAATAAGAAGAGGGCGAGCGATGAGCTTGATGAAGGTGATGTGGTCCAGGAGTATGCACAGGATAAGGCAAATAAGAAGAAGAAACAGGTTAAGCAGAAGAACTACAAGACCCCTGTTGCCAAGGGTGAGACTGTGGAGTCTGTGGAGTCTGTGGAGTCTGAGATTCCACCAAAGCTGGAGGTTCTCCCGCAGACCAAGCTTACTCCCTTACAGCAGAAGATGATGGCCAAGCTTACAGGATCGAGATTCAGATGGATCAACGAGCAGCTCTACACAATCAGCTCAGACGAGGCGTTGAAACTTGTTGAGAGCCAGCCTTCGCTGTTTGACGAGTACCATGATGGGTTCAGGTCCCAAGTTCAGTCATGGCCGGAGAACCCTGTTGATGTGTTTGTCAACCAGATCAAGGAGAGGGCGCAGAGACCTGTGAATGCACCAGGTGGATTACCAGGACATAAGGACAAGAAAGTCGTTGTGGCTGATATGGGGTGTGGTGAGGCTCAATTGGCTCTTGATGTTGAGAAGTTCCTCAAACAGGTGAAGACGAAGAAAGGCGCTAAAAAGTTCACCAAGAACTTGGATATTGAGGTACACAGCTTCGACCTGAAGAAAGGAAACGAGAGAATCACCGTTGCAGACATCAGAAACGTCCCTCTGGAGGATAACTCGTGTAACATTGTGATCTTTTGTCTCGCATTGATGGGAACGAACTTTCTTGATTTCATCACCGAAGCCTATAGAATCTTGGCACCAAGAGGAGAGCTATGGATCGCAGAGATCAAGTCCCGATTTGGCGAAAAGGATGGCAAAGGTGACGAGTTTGTCGAGACCCTAAAGCTCATGGGATTCTTCCATAAGAAGACGGATGACGACAACAAGATGTTCACCAGATTTGAGTTCTTCAAGCCACCACCAGACATCCTCGCAGAGAGAAGAGCCAAACTCGAACGAAAGCAGAAGTTTGTGGAGCAGGAAGATGACAAGGAGAGGCTTGAGAAGAAGAGACAGAAGGTCCCAGAGGGCAAATGGTTGCTGAAACCGTGTATTTATAAGAGAAGATGAGGGTAAAAGCACAGGGAACTGGAGATTACGTAATGATTAGGTAATAAAACGACGCATTCTGCCATTTTGACGTACGGGCAAAAACGCTTTGCTTCGGGCACGAACCCCAAACGGGCCACTTCACCGTGTTGATGTTGATGTTTCACAGCATCAAAGGGTGGGAAGAGAACGTAGACAGGCGGCTGTGACGATGACTGTTGACCAGAGACGTATGAGCAGAGGCCGCAGGGCCTCTGTTATCCAATCTATTGCCCATAATATTCCGCAATTGGAGGTGAGTGTGCCAATATATGTCCCGTGAAGCCAGTAACTAACACACGATGCTAAGAGCCGAGTCACTTTGGATCATAAGGAACAGCCAAAGACAGCAGAATACCTGATCACGAGAAAGATCCAGAGCGACGACCCAAGTGCGATCATTTTCCCGCTAACAGAGTCTGAAAAGCTCAAGGTGTCCCAGGCGTACAATGACTCCTTCAACTTTAGAGTGCTGACGACGCCAGAGGAGCAAAAGCAAATGGATTACCAACAGAACTTGAAGTACACACAGTTTCTCCAGAGCTGCGACTATAGACAGCACACGTACTCGGACCTGATTAACGATTCTGATGAGATCATCACCTCGTTGGCCAAACTGACGTTCATGTACGACACCGTGACGAAGGAGACGGAGGAGTTCCAGAAGAAGTCCGATTCGCTGCTGAAGGAGTATACGTCTATTGTGAAGTTAGGAGAGGATGTCAAGGACGAGCTGCACTACTACGAGATGCTGGATGCGTTCACGAGAAAGCTGAACAACCCGAGTCCAAACATTGTCAGAAAGGAATCGTTTAGGAAAATGGTCGAACAGCTAGACGAATGCTTGAAGTTTGTGAAGGACCATCCACAGCACAAGGAGCACGAAGTGTTCGAAAGAAGATTCAAACAGTGTCTTATTAGATCCTTGACTCTGATAAGAAACTACATCATCAATAACTTGAAAACAGTGAGAGATGAGATAAATTCAAAGCTGTCAAGTGCAAAGTCTGCTGTCACACAGAACGCCCTGATTTATACGAGATTCGGTGCTGACTGTTCATTCCTGAAAGACGTCTCCTATGAGCTATGTGTGCGTGCTGGTGAGGACCAGGAGTTCCAAGGCCTGCTGAACGATTGTTACAACAACTACTTCAGCATCAGATCTAAGCTCATTTCACCTCTTTTGAAAGAGCAGTTCCAGTCCCATCATAATGATAAGAAGCCTTTGGTACAGCATGCTCAGACGAACATTCTGTTCTTCACCCAAGTCCTGGAGAATGAGTTTGAACTGTTTTACAAGGTGTTTTCAACAGACAGTGGTAATGCGCTGAGAAATTGGTTCCAACAATTAGGTGAGCCTTTACATGATGACTTGAGAAATATTATCTTGAAGGAGACTTCGATCGTCTCTTTAACTGAGATGATCACGCTGTTAAACAAGTACTACGAATATGAGGATGATCACTTTGAAAATGAGTACGACGAGTCTGGAAGTACCCATGAAGGAGAAAGATTCGAAAATGTCGATCTAGGAGCAGTATTCGAACCAATATTGCAAGATTTACAGTCCAGATTGGTATTCAGAACACAGATATTTGTTGAGGAGAACATCGTCAAGTACAAACCTTCTGCAAAGGATTTCCAGATCGGTGCTAGAAAGCATAGCATTAGAGATGTTACTGGTGCTGATAATGAGCTCGTTTCCACTGCTTACTCCAAGACTGGATTGAAAGATTGGTACACCCCACTGGAGAAGGGAATTTCTTTGCTCTCCAAGATCTATGAGCTGGTTTCATCCTCTGTGTTTGATGACCTGGCACATCACATAGTTCACGATTGTATAATCTCGTTGAAACAGGCTTATGAGGTTGGTGTCCACGCAGTTGGAAAGTTCGATGCTGACCTTTTCCTCCTGAAGAACTTTTTGGTGTTGAAGGAACGAGTCCAGGAGTTTGACATCGAATACGTGAGCTCTGAAACGTTCCTGGATTTCAGTGGTGTTGGAGACATCATTCACAAGATCAGCAATGGTGAAAGTGTTTTCAAGTCTCAAGGCCTACTGGGGTTGGTCCAGGAAAGTGTACCAAGAGTTGTTAAAAACATGATTGATGCAAGACAGGAGCTACAGTTAGAGCTCCGTAATGTTGTTCATATCTTCACACAGGATGTTGTTTCCCAGATATGTGTACCTATCAAGGAGCAGGAAGTGAGCAGTGCCCTTGATGACTCGAGAGAACTACGTGATAATATTGAAGCGACACTTCCTCGTATTAAACAGCAGATTGAGCTATTCATCGATGATGAAAATGTCATAACCGCACTCATCGATGGGATCCAGGAACTTCTCGTCCAGAATTACGAGGATTACTACCACAATCTTTCCTCGAAAGTTGAAGGGTTAGTAGAGGTCGACATGATGATCGCCTTCATCGGACAGATTGTTGCAAAGATGTTTGAATCTACACCTGAGTTTCAAACCTCTCATGATCTGGACAAGCTGGCCATTGAAGAGTAGAACCCAACAAATATAGTGAATTGACACCAGTACAGTATCCTGGAGTGTAGTGTACGACCTTCAGTGGTCATTGTTCTCCTCATCGTCCAATGGGTTATAAGTATTAGCAGCCAGAAGCTTATTAAGCATGGTCTTCACGTACTCCACCTTACTCTTATCTATGAGCAAATGTGTATCATCCAGCTCCTTCACACACCCTCTGTAGTCAGTATCAGCTTCTCCACGTATAGAACCTTTGGCTCATCGATATACTCACCTGTATCACGATGTCATGCTCCGTCGAATCGATCTGGAGGATCAAAGCTCTAATCGAAGGATCGCACTCAACGAGAGAACCTAAGCTGTGTCAGTTACGATGCACTCAGAGCTCATCCAAATGGTGCTACTAACCTGTAATAACTCGTACCATCGTGCCCTTTGTATTATGAACGTTGCTGAGAGACGAGACATAACTAGCTCGGAAAGTCAGTGTTGTTGAAGTTACGGTATGGCGTGCGGTATGGGCACAATGTATGAGAGATGAGCACACATTTTAGCCAGGATTAACCAACTAGGCAACTTTTCTATACACTCGAGGGTAAGTACTTCAGTTATTTGTTGTTTATATAGATCAATTGAGTGTGTATAAGCATACTTATGTATACTCGAGTGGTTTTTTTACTGGTTTCCTCTGAAGAAGGATGGCACTAGTCTTCCAAACATGGAGCCTGACACGGTTCCAAAGACACTGGAGGCCAGATCGTTGGCCTTTCCGAACTTGTCACATCTTGTGAACGCCATGGTGTTGATGATGGTCAGCGTGAGCCCAATAATCACCAGTATCAACGACAGGAATTCGAGTTTGAGGAAAGCCAAGATGCCCATAACGCCCCAGACGAAAGGCGTGAGGTATAGCCAGAACCAGAATATGTTTGAGTCAACAGGGTTGATCTGTCTGTCAGGGTTGGCAGTTTCGAAGACCCATATGCTTTCACCGTTGTCGTCAGTCTCGTTCCACCAACGCAGTCCAACGAGAAGTCGTCCGCTGATGTTCTTGACGTTCCAGAAATCAGCAGCCAACAGTAAGATGACAGTTATGAATTCAAGAATGCTAGTAGAGTATGTGTCAGTTGATACTGCAAGGGAGCCAAATCAGAGCTGTGGAAGGCTCAAATGAGACCGTAGTCAGTGCTCCGTCGATATCGGGGCACGTAGTCTTAGGGGAGGTCAATTGAGTCTTCTATGTCTGTTGAGGAGAAACGGGAGGTGTACAAATACTCACAAGCTTTTCGTGAAGAACATTCCAAGAGCATACGCCACCGGTGCACCTGTTATCTCAGCTGTTAGTAAGCTTGTTCAGGCGGTGAAATCGGCTCAGCTCAGCTCATCCAATCGCTGAGGAAAGGGTGTCACTCACCAATTCTGAAACCAAGGAAGAACAGAAGTGCCAACGGATGCGAAGATTGTTTAATCCTATCGGTGAATGTCTGTGGCTCACTCATCTTCGAGGTGTTTCAATTACTCTGGAGGGATAAACAGTGGCATAACTCCATCAACATGGAGAAAGAGTTGGAGGGCCGGTTGTATATGGGAGGTGGTCCGGAGAGGAGTGTGGTGTGTGGATGTTTGGGTGTATGGATGTGTTGGTGTCCGGGTGTGAGGTGTCCGAATGATGTGGTGTACTGATGATGTGGTGTCCTGATGTTCCCTTCCGCATGATACTGCGCCGTAAAAGCTTTTCGATTCCAACCTCTTTCTTAGTCAAGTCGTGTGGACATTCAACGTTGTCCTGTGCCTATTGACGTTAGAGAGACATTGGAGTGGTGGAACGTGGCACGATGGGTTACTCTATGAAGCAAAAGATCGACATTTGCCTCATGAGTGAGGCAAATCCCAGTATGACTCAAACGGATCTTGCTCAATGGGCAAAGACAAGGTTCAACTCCACGAAACCACCATCTCAGACCACAATCTCGAGGATATTGGCCAAGAAGGATGCCCTCATCTCTCTAAAAGAGCACGAGTACAAGCTCATACGGCGAAGACGCCTCTCAAACACGCTCTTGAGGAAAGTGCTGCTGGAGTGGATCACGCAATGCGTGTGGAACAACATTCCAATAACGTCTCCAATCATACTGAGCTCAGCAGCCAACTTTTGGAAGCAGTTACCAGAGACGATGAAAGACGGGACTGGTGAGTTCTCGTTCAAATGGTGCTCTCAGTTCTTGTCGAGGGTCAACATCAACTTGTCGACCATTGACCGGGACTTATATGCCAACAGGCTCCATGTCTGGACATTTGAAGAGAGAGAGAACCTGAAGTCGCTGTTTACAGGTGTGGATCCTTCAAAGATCTTCACTGTGCAGGAGATGCTGATCAGTCACGACCTGCCCTTGGACAAGGCTCTTTATCACGATAGCTCTGATTTTCTCACTTGTATGTTGTGCACGAACGTTGACGGGTCTGAGAGGTTGGACCCGTTGATCATTGGAAGGTACGAAGACTACCCGTCTTTTGAGTCGAAATCATCGATGAAGGCAGCTACAAAGCACGGCGTCAGCTATCGCAGCAATCGTAAGAAATGGCTCACCTCGACTGTTTTCTACGATTGGCTGTGTGTCCTTGATAAGAGATTGGCACTTGTCCAAAAGGATATTATTTTGGTACTTGATGACACTGCTTCGCACAGAGTTGTTAACATCAAGCTTCAAAGGATTCGTCTGTTGTACACCTCTTCAAATTCTAACTTCTTACCTATGGCCTGGGGTGTTGAGAACGATCTACGGTTGAATTTCAGAATTGCTCAATACGAAAAGCTCAGACAGAAGCAGGTCTCGCTGAGGGATAAGATCTTGTCAGATCAGGAGTTGCATTTCACTATGGCAGACACGTTTGACCTAATTAAAGTGGCATGGGCAAATTTGCCCGCCTCTAGGATCAAATCTGCTTGGAAGCAGTCTGGTATATTACCAGATTCCATCACACAGTCATTCGGGAAGGTTCGAATGTTCGATGACACTTTGGAGACGAAACTGGTGGATGCTATTGACTCTTTACTAGTGCAGGAGAAGTGGGATGTACTATCGCTTATGGATCTAAGCATTGAGAAGAAGATCAACAAGACTTTTCTTTCAAACCAGGAGATCATCGAGTCCTGTATCGTTGATAACTACGACGATTTCGACCACAGTACTGGGAAACAATTAAGAGCTCCATTCTCACATACATTGGGACAAGAATTCCAGCCACTTCGAAGATTTGGCCAGGTCCGTCGTAAATACGGATATTACTCCAATGGAAGCACGCCTACGGACTCCACATCGCCCAGAATCCCGTCAGACTACTGGGACCTGGACAACTTCCAGTTTGATGGTAATATGGCAGACTTTTATATGCTTGGGAATGAACCATCGCCAGCACAAGCACAAGCACCTGTTACACAGGTTCAGCTCATGTCTGAATTGGCACCTTCTGCGCAGACCTGGGGGACATTTGCACCAAATACACAGCCATACATGGCCCAACCTTTGGAGTCGTCAAGCCTCACGCCTGCAGATATCAGATTTGGGTTGAATAACCTGGAATTTGGTGTGACCAACGATGCCATGTTAAGCCCGACACAGATGATCTCGAACGAAGAGAAACTGGAGATTATTCACAATTTTATGAACTTGGTGGAGTCTGATCGTTCTCTTCTACTCTCCAAGAGTGCAAAGAACGAGATTAACGACCTCTACCAGAGATTACTGCATGATATTACTTCGCATCCATCCGTTTAATACTGCCCTTCTTTATAGGGCTCTGTTTTATCAAATCCGTCTAATGACGGCACATTGTATTAACACTGTAGATTTTATGTTATATATATACAAGTCGCTTGCCACACCCTCCTTCTGCCTCACTTATCCTCTTGTTCAGACTGGGCCTTGAACTTTGCCCTCTCTTCCTCAATATCGATACCGAATTCCTTAGCGAGCTTCTCCTCCAAGAGCCTTCTCTTCTCCAGCGACTCCTTCTTCATTCTCGCCAACTCCGCCTTGATCTCATGACGCTCCTTAGGAATCTTGTTCGTGGTCTCAGGATCTGGCCAGAACCCAGGCACGTTGAACTTCTTGTCAGCGTCGATACCAACGTAGTACATCACACCAATTGGCGTTAGAAGGTAGAACGTGAACTGTGCGCACTCCTGTTAGTACAACGAACGCCGCTACATCACCACACACAGACTCGTCAACATACTCTGAACAGCTCCAGCTGCGATCTGCTTAGCCTTGGGAACAGTTTGCCTAACAATGACATTGGTGCTGTGTCTCGTCTCTCTGCTTCGCTGTAGCGTTCCATTGAAGGGACTCAGAGCCCGGTCTGTTAAGTTTTTCTTGGGCAACCGTCAGCTGCCCCTACCAGGAGGAGGAATTGGAACACCCGGACACCCAGAGTGATTACATAATCCCACCGCGAACACGTTTTGCAGTGTTGCGCCAACCCGGAGAGCCGCCCCGGTTGTGTGAAAGTTTTTCCGATGCTCATCGAATCAAAATTTGTGCGAATGTAAGAAATTTGCGACCGCTTTGACCCTTTAGCAAAACTCCAACCTTCAATGGAACCACAGCTGAAGAGGCCGAAAGTTGAGTCGTCTGCCGCTAATAACAACATGTCAATCACCACTCCTCTACGGATCTGTACACACAGTGGCTCTTTCCACGCTGACGAGGCGTTGGCGGTGTACATCTTACGTCTCTTGCCAAAGTTCAAAGAGAGTACGCTTGTGAGATCACGTGACCCAGCCAAATGGGAGGAGAGCGATATCGTTGTTGACGTTGGTGGTAAGTACGACGGCGTCAAGTTCTTTGATCATCACCAGAGAGGATTCGAGGAGACCTTCTCTGCCGATTTCCACACCAAGTTGAGTTCCGCAGGGTTGGTGTACAAGCATTTCGGGAAAGAGGCCATTGCGCAAGTTATCAAGAGCGACGATACGCATACATTGGAACTCCTGCACAAGAAGATCTACGAGGAGTTCATCGAGGCTGTTGATGCCAACGACAACGGTATCAGCGTCTACGAAGAGACGTCCAAACCGAGATTCAAGGAAAACGGCTTCAAGCTTTCATCCGTGGTACATTGGTTGAATCCGCTGTGGAACGAGGGTGACAGCGATGCTGATTTCGACAGACAGTTCTTGCTGGCGTCTGAGTTCATGGGGACCACCTTCGTCAACGTTGTGAGAAACTTTGGATTGGGATGGTTGCCTGCAAAACAGTTGGTTCAAGACGCATTTGCTAAGAGATTTGAAATCCACGAGTCTGGTAAGATCATGCTCTTTGACCAATTTGCGCCATGGAAGGACCATCTCTTCACCATTGAAGACGAAGCTGGTAAATCTGGCGAAGTGTTATTCGTGCTCTTCCCAGATTCAACAGGTAAATGGAGAATCTCTACGGTTCCAATCCAGGGGAAGGGCTTTGAAAATAGAAAGGCATTACCAGAGGAATGGAGAGGTTTGAGAGACGATGCTCTTAGTGAAAAGACTGGAGTTGAGGGATGTATCTTTGTACATGCCGCAGGGTTCATCGGGGGTGCACAGACCAAGGACGCTGTTATCAAGTTGGCTCAGATGAGCTTGTAATCGTTATAACTTGGGGGTATTTAGATTCTTTAGATGCATATTTTTAGGTGAAGGTGGGCCAGGGCCCACACACATATCTCCTCCACACCTCCCAGTAGTTCTATATCGGCTGCACTCTGAAACAGCTCTCACTGCAACAGGCTGGCAAGAATAACACAAGCTCCCCATTTCGTATCCTAACCTCACGCTCTGGGCTTGGAGAACTGCACAAGTACATGCATCCTGTCAGGGACGCACAGCATCCTACCCAGCCTCCAAAGCACATCAGCTGGGACAGCTTGTGTAGACGTGCCGTAAAACAGCAGTAATGGGGGACCTAAACGACCGGACGTCACGGCTTCCCACGATGAGTCTCTCTCCACGCTTATTTAGGCACTGCTGATGTTATCAAACACCGAGTGGGCCTGAGCCCACTGCTCTGGAAGAGGTTTCCTGTATACACTTCACCAGCACGCCTCATCGGGGGAGGGGGATGAGAATCCCTGACACTTGTCTTCAGAAGCGTGAAGCCCTGATGAGACCTTTCCGTTTTTACAATCAGAACCTCACCTATGAGCACACTATATCACATTAACTGTACCAGTGAGCTGAGCATTCCGGTGATGATGTGATCTTCATCGTACACCAATTGATCGTCTCTTCACGTCCCAGAAGGCCCACCAGGCTGCGCGTACCAACGCTTTTCCAATGCTTCCCAGGCTCAGCCTATAACGAGCGCGCGAGCCCAAAAGCCCCCAAAAAAATAAAAAAAACGTAAGATGGCGCGCGTGGACGCGTGGACGCGCCCCAAAAACCCACAAATCCAAAGGGGAGTTTTCTCGTGTGTGTGTGTTTTTTTTTCCTTCGCACGCTCTTTTTCTCCCTCCTGGGCAAATCCCAAACGGAGGGGGGAAAAACACACACATTCTCCTCTGTGAAGTCACCAACTAGTTTTGAGAGGCGGTTTCAACGAATATAAGCACACTTCATTGCGTAAATTTGCTATACTTTTCTGGATTCATCTGCTTGTCTGTGAATGAGCTTTGTCGACTTTGTTAGAACTTGTGAGTTAACTGATTTGTTTTGTTGTTTTTCTTGTTTCATTGTTTCATTGTTTTGTTTACGTTGTTTACTTTGTGTCGCTGGTGGGAAAATGTGTGTAAACGGTGTTTGTTTACAAATGAGGTTAGCTTGAACACTGGACGGCGGCACGGTGAAAAGAGCATGGCGGTTCCTTCATCTCACAGGGCGGGAAGGTGCTATGCCATTGGTCTCAGTGGGAATCGTCATCAAAGCGGACATTGGCCATTAGTTTTGATCGAAACTCATCCGCCCAACGGTGAAGTTCCTGTTCCCATTCTCTTCCTGTGTGTGTTTCTACCGTCCCGCTCGATTTGCGCCGCCCTCGGACCTCGTCCCACACACATCAAAGAAAAACTGGCCAAAGTAAGCTGGAATATTGTGTGTGTAACGGAATGTGTTTCACACTGCTCAAAGGAGGCTCTCTTTGCCCAAATTTTCCAAACCCTTGTACGTATACACACAGAGGACACAATAGGGTTAGTGGAAAGAAGTTGAACAAAACAGGTACGACAAGAAGAGTGAACACGTCGAACGTTGTGTGTACTAACGATACGGGTGAGATATAGAGGGAGGAATCAGCTTTTTTTTGCAACGGTCACGATGATGAAGAAATGGTCTTCAAGGCGCTCAAGACGTAAGAGCGTTCAACCGGAGAGAGAACCTTCAAGTCTACAGGAGGTTTACACAGCCAATGCCGGGAGCCGGAGTCATTCGCAATTGTCATTGGACTCTCAAAGCACTCTCAATGCGCCAATAGCGTCCACGATGGTTGGGTCTGAATCGCACAGCTCCTTACAGTCTTCTGTGTCGCAAGGTAATAGCAACACGTTTGGCTCTGCAAGCCAGACAAACACGTCAAAGGCTAACGGCAGTACGCTGCAACTTTCAATGTCCTCTTTGAATGTTTCGTCCAAATCGAGGCCATTCACATATGAGAACTATGACACCACAGTGGTTAAAACGGGATGGATCAACAAAGGTCACAATATTACCAATTGGTCAAACACAAGCTCTGACTCTTGGAGAATTTACAAAGCTGTGTTAGAGGGACCTGTACTCTCGCTCTACAAGCTACCACAGGAGCTGAACATCAAGTCATTTGACGTGAAAAGTAGCGCTAATAATCATAATCACCATCATGACAACAATCCTAATAATGGAGGAATCACAGGCAGCAGCTGTGCTTCAAACAATAACAACATCAATGATAACTCAGATATTCACTCACTACGACAGAAGAGAATGTCCCAAATATCACGGTCTGACCTTAAGGCAAGCATAAGGGCACAGAAAGCTCAACTTGAACAAGAGGATTCGAAAACCGATGCTTCTTCCAAGAAGTTGAAATATCTATCTGAAGTTTATCCACATCCTGATCTACAACTCAGCGAGACTAACTCGATCACTTCTGGTACACTCGAGGCAATGTGCCATACAGTCCTGTTCAATACTTTGCACGATGACAAATTATCGTACAATTTACTTATGGTGTTACCTGTCTTTGGAGACCCAAAGGACTATCTGAGGTACTTTAATGCATATGCAAATGCGTTCATTGCACAAGGCAGAGTGACAAGGTCTAATCCGGGTTCCAAGGTTGTGATCTCAAATAACACTGATTACGCAGTTAGACAGAGATTGGGGTTGGTGGTTACAACTTTCATCGATTCCTTCCCAGGAATGCTTCTAGATGATGAGATTTCAGAACTTTTGTTCATTTTGGTCAAGGGATTATCAAGTTACGATGAGAGGTTAGCACATAAGCTTAAAATTGATTTGACACATCGTCAAACCTACATGAAGAACTTGACGAGTTATAAATCTTCACCATATAACCCCTCAGGCTCAAAAGACTTAACCATTGTGGAGAATTTCCTTAAATTGGATCCAAAACATTTGGCGGAACAGATAAACATCATCGATTTGAAATTCAACAGCTTGTGGAATCCCAAATCGGATGCATCTCTGCTATACGAATTGAAAAATCTCACCTATCCAAGGATGAACCCACTAATATTTAATTACAACACAAATATCCATTACTTGGGAAGGTTAATTGTTACGCATTTATTTGCAGTACATGATCCAATTCATGGGGAGGTACAACGTTCACGAGTTTTAGAGAGATGGATTGAAATCGGTTGCATCTTTGATAAAATGGGTGATATGGTCAGTTGGTTGGCAATTGCCACGTTAATTTGTTCGGTGCCGATCCTGAGGTTGAAAAAGACATGGTCCTTGGTTGATGAAAGACTATTGAATATTATATCGTCCGAATGGGCACCAGTGGTTTTCGAACTTGACAGAAGAAATATCGTTTGTGAAGCAAGTCACAGATCGTCATATCATGTTATTGCACCCCAGGGATTGGGTGAGACTTATTCCAAAGAGGATGTCGTTCCGTATTTTGGTGATTTGACGGTTAAATTTGTCCCAAACTCGCCTCTCAAACAATGTGAAAAGAAAGTTCAAAGGGTAAAGATCTCCTTCAGCAGATGGGATGACTATCTGTCGATGGTGACAGATGTCGAATCTTTGAAGCCAAGACCTAAAGTCGAAGATGAATCGCTTCAATCTCAACTCTACAATTTCTTATCAAACCACGTGTCATTAGAGCCATTGACTCTGTCTTCAGTTATGGAGTTTAGTATTTCAAGTGAACCGGCCTCAGTGGGTGCCTTTCACCATGACGAAGCAAGAGCTCCGTTGACGACGGGTTCGTTTTTACCAGTTTTATTCACTGAGATAATACCATCTTACAAAATCTTTAACCAAAAGATTCTCATTGGGGCTGGTGGCTTCGCTATGCGCTCGGATCTTGATGACACAGGATCGTCGGATACCATGAAGTTAACCAGAGAACAACAAAACGGATTTATCAAATCTGTGAAGAATACACTTGGTTGTGGTTCCAATAAGTTACTTGTCGGTGAGGATCTGGTGTTTAAACCCATTTTGACTCAAAATGATACGAAGAAAAATCCATCGTTGATTTTGCTGGAAAATCCTTCAAGTAGAAGGCTGTCCATGATTTCAAATTCACGTTTCTCTGAAATTGCTCTGGCCGATGCTGATAACGATGATAATGCTCTGGCTAATGGAGTGTTTGCAGGTCTTGATAGCTCTGATGTCTTAAATACTTTGATCAAACCTTTAAACGTTGCGTTCAATGCTGGAACATTTGATAAAATGGTGGATGTCTTGGTTTTGACCGCAAACGTCTTCTCGAAAAAGATCAAGAGGTCTGAGGCTGAGAAATTCCTGCTGAAATCCAACCTGCTAGACAACCAATATGTGAAATTAAAGATGGACAACGGTGTCTACACCTCAACGTTCTTTGCAACGTATAAGAGTTTTGCCACCACTGCACAGCTTATTGAGGCATTGTCAAAAAGGTTCAGTGGTTCTAAATCAGTTTCGATCTCTATTAGCCATTTGAACTCCAACTCTGATAGCACCTTCCCGGATTGGGATAAAAATGTCTCGTCAAGTTCGCCTGAGTTAAATTGGTCTTTTGTTGGCAATGTGCAAATCGGAGTCTTAGAGGCCCTTTCCATCCTAGTCACAGACCACTATGCAGATTTTACAGATGATCTCAAGAACAAGCAATTGTTTATCGACTTGCTACGTCTGATTGATCGTGAAATTGTAATCGTGTGGCCGGAGACACTCGCTCAGACACCTGATGATAGTGAAGTCAAGACGGAGCTTTCCAACCTCTATGCTGTGTTGTCAACTTTGTACAAGAAAATCCGAAAATCATTCATCAAAAGATGTTATAGACCATTGGATTTATTCCCTGAACAATTGAATTCATCTGTTGATAGTTTGTGCATGGTTCCCTTACCAAAGGCTCTTGGGGAAGCAGAATTGTTTGTGGAGAAACTGGATTCATTCGTCAACCACCTTTCATCTGCTGTCACCACTTCAGACTGGATTGAAGTCTCGGAAATTATTGAAAGCCAAACCGGTAGTTCCCTGATCGGATTCTACAGATACAAGAGTTCTTCTAATGATCTAGAAAAACTTCAGATCCTGAATATTTTCTCATGGATTAAGACACTTTATAGTGATAAACCTGATGGTCTTATTATTGACAGAGTTCCGCCAACTGTTCGAACACTCTTGAATGCACACGATAATTTGGAAAAATACTTCAAACTCCAAATTGTGAACACGACAATTAGTAAGGATGAACGAATTGCCAATATTCAAGCTATTTTGCAAATTTTGAGCATCGCCAGATTTAGAATGAGGGGTGCTGCTATATTTGATGAGTCTTGTGAATCTGAATTTGGAATTGCATCAACGATACCATCCTTTATTGAATCCGCAATATTGCAAGCTATTGTTAGCCCCGAATCTCGTGCATTCCAAGGAAGTTGGTATCCTGTCTCTGGATCACATACAAGTATTTCTGAACTGTTAACCGATTTGAACACTCAAGATCTCTCGGAAAACATGAAGTCACCATTAACACCATGCCCAGGCTGGTTCATCGAAAGACTAATGGAAGTTTCCAATTGTGTGCCTCATCATGCTTTGATTGATACCAATCTGATAAACTTTGACAAGCGTCGTTTCACTTATAACTGTGTTTCTAACATAATGGCATTATACTATACAAGTGATAGGGAGTCTGTGGAAGTTGATAATAACGATTATGGGTTCATTTTGAAATCAAACTTGGTAATTTTACCAAAATTCAACGATGTTTTGGAAACTGCTCAGTTAGAGAACACCGATCACAGCGCGACAAAGTTATTTGATAGAACATTGGAATTTGAAATCGAGAAGAACATGAGGGATGCGCTCAAAAGGGACGACCTGAATAACCAACAGATGGAATTCAAGAGATCTCAATTGCTTGCCCAAGCAAGTCGGTCATCTGCTTTTGGCTCAAATGAGCATTTAAGTCTGTCAAATGATTCTCAGCGGAGAAGTCGTCAAACCAATATATCTCCTTCAAAATCTACTGGTATGAAGAGGCTTGGAGGGCTGCTCAAGTCTGTCCGTCCATTCTCCATAAGTGTTGGTTCTGGCTGGTCAGGGTCTGATAGAGTAGTTCATCCGGATGAACTTCCAGACGTCAATCAAGTTGATCTCAATGGGAAACTTTCTAAGCCATACCAGCAGATTACCCTTTTCCACCATAAACCATTATTTGTTCATTCAAACATCGAGGGTTTCTTCAAAATAGTCAGTGAAAATAGTGGCGAAGAGTATTACTTCCAGGCCACTAGTAATTCCGAGGCTCAGAGCTGGATTTCTGCCTTGAACATGTGTAAGAGATACACATATCTATCTAGTGATGCCCAAGGCTTAACGAGTTCGAAAGTGTTCGGTGTTCCAATATCTGATGTTTGTGATAGAGAAGGTACTTTGGTTCCTGTTGTTGTGGAAAAATTATTAAGTGAAATTGAGAAGAGAGGGTTGGATGAAACTGGGCTTTATAGAATTCCAGGTTCTGTCGGCAATATAAACTTATTGAAGCAAGCGTTTGACCAAGGAGAGGAGGTTTCTCTGAATCACGATATCCATACCATTGCAGGATGTTTTAAGGCATATCTAAGAGATCTTCCAGAGAGTTTATTCACCAGTGTTCTATTACCAGAGTTTGTCTCTTCCACCAAGAGCGGGGACTTGACCCAGAACCTGCGGGTCCTGTTGGTACAACTACCAGAACACAACTACCAAGTCTTACAAAGACTGTTTGGCCATCTGCACAAGGTTGTTCAACATTCAGATTCTAATAGGATGGATGCTGTGAACCTAGCAATTGTGTTTTCGATGAGCTTTATCGATGGTGACAATGTTGGTTTCAGTATGGGCTCAGATTTAGGCGCATTGCAAAGCATTTTACAGTGCATGATTAAGGATCCAGATTCTGTATTCGCTGGATGAACCAAAAAGAAAACGAACAGAAGCTGTGCTGTTATTAAAAAAAGACGTTGTATAAGAGGCAATGAACATCTTATTATTATATATATTTCAAAGTCATGTTTGGTAATACTAACAGGATGTTGTTGATATTTACAAGTTTCAATGGAGAGAGGAAAAGATCATCAACACATGATTAATCTTTCTTCTTCATTTGAGATTTTCTAACAATCTTGATATGGTTGTTTTGTCTTTGCTTTTGAGCGAGCTCCTTTTGCTCATCCTCCCTTGCCTTTGACTCTGCTCTCTTCTCTGCTTGCTCTCTTGCTCTTTCCATGTTCTTTCTGAAGGCATCCATAATACCCTCTTGTGGTTTGCTTGGATCTACTGGAGGTGGTGGAACAATTTCTGAAAGTCCCAGTGCCTTTCTGAACGACTTTTGCTTCAGAACAAAACTCTGCAACACAGAGAACAAACCGTTGACGAAGAAGTAGAGGACAACGCCTGAGGAGAATGACATCGTAGCCGGGATGGAGATGAGTGGTAAGATTGTGAACACCTTCATCATGGCTGGAGAGAAGTTCTGAGCACCAGTCTCACCACCGAGTCTCATGAACCCCATAATCACCGCAGCAGATAAACATTGCAATCCGAGGTAAGGGTCAGTTGCAGTCAAATCTTGGAACCAAAGGATACCTTGGTTTTGGAAACCATCAACCGGGATGTTTGCCATTGAACGTAAGCCGGAAAAGAACCCAATGGCCAATGGAATCTGAAGCATTGGGGCCATGAGGTAACGGTTCTTGATACCATTGGCAGCAAGCAACTTCTTACGTTTAAGCATGATGGTCTGGGTCTCAGACATCTCCACGGAAGCCATCATCTTGGCCTGTAGTTCGTCCAGCTCAGGCTTGATCTTTGCATTCTTAGCCATCATGTCAGAGGACTTCACGTAGAGTGGGAACAAGGCAAAACGAACACCGAGCGTAACAACGGTGATTGTAGCCCACCATGGCAATCCAGTGGACACGTGCACAATCTCCATCAGGTGTTGAATCAAATCTGGAGGCCACCACCAAGATTTGGCAAGTCCAACAGATTGTAAGTACCCCCACTGCATTGATGCCTCGCCAATGGCTTGCGAGGCCTGTGACACAGAATCAGTAACGGAGTCAAACGACGGCAGCTGCTTTTGAATCTCAGAGGCAACCTCGGCAGCACTGCTGGAGGAGTTGAATCTAACGTTGGAGTGGCTAAACTGGGCCCGTGGTGCGATGAAGCCAGAGGCCATTCCAACAGGAGCCAAACGAATCTTGCAAAGGGAAGAGTTAGTAACAATGGCCTCTTGTAAGCACCACAACAAGCCGTTGCGGTTAAAAGTCCCTGGAGAACGTCATCCATACCGTTCTAACTGAGCGAATCAAAGAGGTTCTAATCATCATTGGTGTCTTTAATCGTCACGGCTTCCCTCCTCTTGTCGTACTCAATGGCCGATTTGTTCATCCGTAAATGTGGAAAGTTTTCCGGTGAAAAATTCGGCTAGTGATTATGTAAGCACGAGACTAGCCCTTCTCGAGGGACTAGACATTTTCGAGAAGAGACATTCGAGACTTTTCCTGTGCGGACAAAACCAGAGACAAAGCCAGAGACAAAGTCATCGACAACGCCATAGACGAGGACAGACGGCGAGACTCAGTGCTTGGACCAGGTGACTTGTTGTTCGGTGTGCTTGGACTCTTGCTCGTGTGTGTGTGTTACTTGCTCGCTGAACTTGCCTAATATGTTACGTTTCTGCTCCAAGAGATGGTACACGACAGTATCGTCCGATGAGGTATCAACTCTTCTAAGGAACCTCTCAAACAAGCCGACAATGGAGACTGCCAGGAGATTTGAGTCTCTGGTTGAGCAATTGGATGATGTCTCTGAGAGATCAAGGCTCTGTGATCAGGTGCTGGGTAAGCTGCGACCAACTACAAAGGATTCAATGCTCATCACAACATTGAACCACTTGCGAGTGGAGGACACGAGTCTGGCGAGCATTTTGAATCTACTGCACATAATGACTACACTGGGCCAATCCAACGTGAAGAACTTGAAGGAGGCTAAGTATATCACTCAGTTTCTGTCAAAGTACTGTGATTCCAATATCAATTTGGTTCGTACATTGGAGAGACTTGTTGATGAATCGCTAACACCTTTGAGTGCGAATACCTTGATAATAATGTATATAAGGACAGGCGATCTGTCAAAGGCATTGAAGTTCCTGCTAAGGATATCACAGCAGAATCTAAGGATACGAGACTCGACCGTGGAGATGTTGATGATGCACTGTTCATATAAGGGTGATTTCCACTCTGTTCGTATCGTTAAAGAGATTGCCGACTTCTTCAAGTACGAAATCTATCCACGGACTTGGTCAGTGGTGTACTCCTGTGCCATCGAACAAGGTGAGATAGCGTATTGTCGAGAACGGCTAGGCCATATGCTGTGCTATACTTTCATAGAGAATGGAACCATAGTGGCTTTAGCTGAGCTTCTGGAACGCCATGCTTCAATAGGCGAAATGGGTTCCATACTGAAAACAGCAAGAATGAAATCTTCACTGACACCTGAACTTCATGGAAGATTAAGAAGAACGATGGTTGAATCGTTTGCCTTGAGAGATGGATTCAGAAATAGCTGGAAGTTCCTATCTCAGAGTCACGAAAAGGGTATGTTGGAAGTCATAGACTATCCAAACCTTTTGAACAAATTTCAACTGACTTTGAGAGAAGGCCAAGCTGATGCTCTGTTGATAAAGATGCAGTCAAATGACCCCGTGGAGGTGAAATGCTTCTATCTTTCATTGGCAATTGCAAAGAGCGTTGAAGTGGATAGATTGGAAAATATCATAACAATCTTGATAACCAACCCAAGGCTCAAGAGACACCTGAACGAAGAATCAATATGGCAGCTAATATGTGGCTTAAAGAAATCTGGCGATAACCATCAACTGGATATGGTGTTGACTTTATTGCTATCTTCACACTTAAAACTTTGGAAGCCGAAAACTGTGAATCAATTGCTCAAACTGGTATTAGAATCACAGTATTGGTTCAAAGCCTTTGAAGTGATAAAGATAATACGAATTCCAAATTACAAATTTGATGAACAGGTTGCTTCAAAGATCAAGTCACTCTGTCTCGATAACAACTTGGACCTCAAGACGATTGAGATGTACATGTAAATAGTTTTATTCATCGTGAGTATTATACCGTGGAACTAACCACACCTCTGCTTGCCTGTACTTAGAACCATCTAATACTTTTCATAACCAACGCTTTCTAATCTTTCAGCTTTGGTCAAAACCTCCTCCTCTTGTTCGAGTAAGAAGCTTTGCATCTCAGTCAGGTACTTTGGCTCACTTGTTCCCAGGATTCTAATTGCCAACAGAGCAGCGTTCGTGGCGTTGTTGATGGCAACAGTGGCTACTGGAATGCCTCTAGGCATTTGGACGATGGAGTGAAGCGAATCAACACCATCCAAAGTCGAGCCTTTAACTGGGACACCAATCACAGGTAGAGGCGTCATAGCAGCAACCATGCCTGGCAAGTGAGCAGCACCACCAGCACCTGCGATGATGGTCTTGATACCACGTTGGTGGGCTTCAACAGCGTATTTGCTCATTCTGTGAGGAGTTCTATGTGCTGAAACAATGGTGACTTCGAATGGAACGTTGAACTTCTTCAAGATGTCGGCACCTTTAGCCATCACTGGCAGATCCGAGTCCGATCCCATTATTATACCAACAACCGGCTTCACCTTTCCAGACCCTTGTTCAACTTCAAGTGTATCAGTTTCACCCATGATGTACGCTAGACGACGTTCAGCCTCGGCCATGGAAGATGCCACAACGTTAATATGGCCCATCTTTCTGGCAAATCTCGTACTCTTTCCGTACAGATATACAGAGGCACCTGGTGTTTCTAGTGCACGTCTACAGGTCTCCAGTTCACCGTTTGGCTCCTTTGTTCCCAACACGTTGAGCATAATGGCGTTGGTGTTCGAGGTGGTCAAAGAGGTAAAGCCCTTTGGCAGAGGCAAGCCTGCAACAGCTCTGATGTGTGCCTCGAACTGTGACGTGACACAAGCATCAATGGTGTAATGGCCAGAGTTATGTGGTCTTGGAGCAATCTCGTTGATGAGGAGCTCACCACTGGCAAGGAGAAACATTTCAACACCAAAGATACCAGCACCTGGGAACGACTTCACAGCGTTCTGAGCCAGCAGCTGGGCCTTGTATTGGATAGAGTCGGCAACACGAGCTGGAGCATACACCAAATGGCAGATGTTGTTCTCATGAATGGTCTCCACTGTTGGATAGGCAAACACCTCACCTTCGATGGAACGCACAACCATCACCGCAAGCTCCTTGACAAAAGGAGCCCACTTCTCAGCGTACAACGGACGGTCGTGAAGAACCTTGAGGGCTTCAGAGATGTCATCGACACTCTTCACAACAAAGTTACCACGGCCATCGTACGCCAAAGTTCTCGATTTCAGCATGAATGGGTAGCCAAACTTGTCACCAACAGCCTTCAGCGCCTCTGGAGTACTCTCCACGGCAACAGACTCAGCCACTTCGATCCCATGCTTGATCAAATGCTCCTTCTGAACATACTTATCCTGGATTAGCTTGATAGTCTCAGGCAATGGATAGCACTTGACATGTGTGGTTTCCACGGTCTTGGCCAGGGCATCGGCGTCAACGTGCTCAATCTCAACAGTGAGCACGTCACTCTTAGCAGCCAACTGAGCAATGGCAGAGGCATCGCTGAAGGATCCGTCAACGTGGTCGTCAAGTGCGTTGATCTGCTTAGCTGGAGCTCCAGGAGCATCGAGCACAACGGTCTTCACGTTCAATCTATGGGCTGCTTCGACGAGCATGCGGCCAAGCTGGCCACCTCCAAGAATTCCAACAACCTTTGAGTCCATTTCTATGTGTTACTGTGGTATCGATCTACCGACTTGCGAGTATTGCTAGCGAGAAATGGGAGGAATTGGAGATAAATGTGAAGGGAGATGAGCATCAAATTTACAGCAAATTTCCCCTTCGTTGTGCGGTTGCCCGGTAACGTGGCCCGAGTCAGGAAATTTTGAATTGGATCACGTGACGTGCTTACATAATACCTGAGTCAGCCATGAGTCTCAGCTCTGATTACATAAGTGCTTAGTAAGCAGAAAACTTCCCACTTTAAGCCTTCCGGGCATGTTCCCGAAAGGGGAAAAGGTAAACAAAGCATACGCTACCAATTCCATCACAGCTCGCCCTGGTGTTCTCTCTTCTTCCATCATCAGTGGCTCTGCCCTATGCCAGCAGGTCTCAAGGACATTCGATGTTAGGCCAATGAGCTCAGAGGACGGGTATGAGGTACTGGAACTCATAGGACGCGGGTCCTTTGGCTGTGTACGGAAAGTGCGTAGAATAAGAGATGGTCGGATGCTTGTGAGAAAGGAGATACCATATGGGCACATGAACCCCAAGGAGAGATCACAGCTGGTGGCAGAGTTCAGGATCCTGAGTGAGCTGAACCACCCAAACATCGTCCAGTACGTGCAACATGCGCACATTCCAGAACGCCACATGCTTTACCTGTACATGGAGTATTGTGATGGTGGAGACCTGTCCCGGATCATCAAGTCTTACAGAACTTCGAATGAGTACCTTCCAGAGAGTATGATTTGGAACATTTTCACACAGATCCTGATGGCCCTGTATAGATGTCACTACGGCACCAACTCCCCGCTGATCACCAATATCTACCGGGACCTCGAGTATCCCCAGATTACTGATAATACGCGGGTGATTATACACAGAGATATTAAGCCGGATAACATCTTCCTTGCGAATGGTAACTTCAAGCTGGGTGACTTTGGACTGGCAAAGTCTCTGAACAACGAGGTTGAATTTGCTACTACCTGTGTTGGAACACCGTATTATATGTCGCCAGAGGTGCTTCTCGATAAGCCATATGACCCACTGTGCGATATATGGTCATTAGGCTGTGTCGTTTATGAACTGTGTTCCTTACACCCTCCATTCCAGGCAAAGACGCATCTACAGCTGCAGAAGAACATCCAGAGTGGGATCTATCCTACGATCCCGTCTCATTACTCTTCTTCGTTGAAGAATGCCATACACTGTTGCATTCAAGTGGATCTTAACAGAAGAAGTGGCACCTATGACCTGCTACAGGACATCCACTTCAAGATCCAAATGAAGGACCTGCAACTGGCAAACTATGAGCTCAACTTGAAGGAATTTGAACGGGAATTGATGAGTAAGGAACAAGAACTGATACGTGCAAGGAAATCTCTTAACAACGAGCTAAACTACCAAAGAGAGCTTCTAGAACAAGAAGTTGAAGAGATTCGTATTAACTACCAGAATGAGTTCAACTATGTTGTGGAGAAGGAGGTCAGATCCCGGCTGAAACAGATCCAGTCTGGCCAATCGACTCCAAAGATGAAAGAACTACCAAGCCCAGTCAAAGGGAAAGAACATGATTCGTATAGATCTTCCATTGAGCGTCGTCCTTTACAATTGATCAACGATGAAGTGGTGAGCAAAAAGTATACAAAGGCATCTCCAAACGATACGTACTCGGTTCCAAAGCCTAACGCATTACTCACAAAGAATGCAAAGCTCTTTGAAAAGGCTCAAGTGCTACAGGACGACTCATCCGTGCTACCTTCGCCATTCCTTAGAAGGTTCAACAATAACCAACGCTGGTGAGTGTTTTGGTCATCGGAACCATTTATATAACGACCCTTTATGCATATATATTTATCATTATAACGTGTATTATCGTCAAACTATGACCATAAACAGGGAGGGAGGAAAGGCAAGTGTGTGTGAGCAATTTACTCCCATTTCTTACCTGTCAGTGCTTCATAGGCCTCAACGTACTTGGCTCTAGATCTAGTGGCAATGTCCTCGGTCATACTGACACCTTCTTTACCAGCGAGGCCGTTGGAAGTGAGCCAATCTCTCAAGAATTGCTTATCATAGGAGTCTTGGCCCTTACCGACTTCATATGTCTTCGCATTCCAGAATCTAGAAGAGTCTGGTGTCAACACCTCATCTACAAGCACAAGCTCGTTGTCATCATCGAGCCCGAATTCAAACTTGGTATCGGCAATGATGATACCTCTGCCGGCAGCGTACTCTTTGGCCTTAGAGTACAACTCAACGGCAACTTTACCAATCTTGTCGGCCAATTCCTTACCGACAATGGCCTCGGCTTGCTCCACAGAGATGTTCTCGTCGTGCTCGCCCTGTTCAGCCTTCGTCGAAGGTGTGAATATTGGAGTTGGGAACTCTTGAGATTCCTGAAGACCCTCCGCAGCCTTGACACCATGAACAGTACCGGACTTCTTGTACTCCTTCCAGGCAGAACCCGTGATGTAGCCCCTGACAATGACCTCCAGCGGAACCAGCTTGTACTTTCTCACCAACAGCGAACGCCCTTGTAGCTGTGACTTGTACTTGTCCTCGCTGAGCTCCTTAGGCAGATGGGCAAAAATGTCATCCACCTCTATAAGGTGTGTCTTGATGTACGGCTTGAGGAACTCAAACCAGAACTCGGACAACTGCGTCAATAGCTGACCCTTCTGTGGGATACCGTTCTCCATAATCACATCATAGGCAGAGATTCTGTCCGTTGCAACAAAGAGCAAGGTCTTCTCGTCCACTTCGTAGATGTCACGCACTTTACCACGCGCAACGAGTGGCAGGATGTTATCCAGGTTGGTTTGTGTGATTGACATCGCAGTGGTGTGTACAAATGTTCGTGTGGATGTGAGTCGAAATTGTAGAAGAGAAGAAGAACAACAAAGGGGGTATCAATTTTTTTTGGCTGATGAGATGAGATTTGATGAGGTTAATTTCCCCTGTTCTTTTGACTCGAGAAACATTCTTTCTGGAAGGGAGCAGACAAGGGTCGAACATGGAACCGGTCCGTCCCCCTGTGCGTCCATCTCGAGTGTTTTCCACTGCGCCAAAAACCAGCCCAGTACCACGTCGCGAATATTACCGCATTCGCCCATCTACACCCACTCGTGCATCATCTCGCAGACGTCAGCAAGAGGCTTTGGGAGCCATATGGCTCATTTCGTCTCATCGGTTTGGCTCATCATGCTTCGACTACCTGCACCGTTGCTGCCATGCTTATCTGTGCCATCAAGTCACTACCAATCACAATGAGCTAGATGGAATTACCTCCGTGTGTAGGCTAAACACTGGTGGATTAGGAGGGAAAGAGGCTGGCTTCCTCCCCCTCTCCGTCTCTCAGTGCAACAGTGGAGTCAAGCACTCAACCGATGTGCTTCCAGTGCTGTGTAGGATAAGTGCCTGTACATCGAGGTGTTTGCTGGTGGTGCTGATGCCAAAATTAGAAGGCTGGAGGTTCACGCGGACAGGCATGACCACCGTGGAGTTTTCTCTGTAACTGCTGTGTTGATGAGGATCCGCGAGAATGGACGTTTCACTCATGTCACGTCAGTGGAACCAGCAGAGCTTTTACTGTTCGAGGCTAAGTAGATGTTGCCATTTGGAAGATGGGCCACTGTCATCACTCTGTAGAGACCACTACGTGTAAAAGTGTTCAAAAAGGAGTAAAATTGAGAGTCAATTATAAAGAAAAGGGGGCCATTTGATATTTATAATGTGAGCTCATTTAGAAAGAATAAGTAAGCTTACAACAAAGCAGCGATGAAAACACCTGCAAGACCGGCACCGAGCGCAGCAGCACCGTTGCCGGTGTAGGTTTCGACAGAGGCAATGCTGGTGGTGGAGACTTGGGCCTTCGTGGTGACAGTTGTGCCTGGAGCCTCTGTCTCTGGAGCCTTCGTGGTGACAGTTGTGCCTGGAGCCTCGGTCTCTGGAGCCTTCGTGGTGACAGTTGTGCCTGGAGCCTCGGTCTCTGGAGCCTTCGTGGTGCCTGGAGCTTCACCAGACTTTGCAGTGCACTGTGGTGGAGTCTTCTTACCAGAAGCAGTGGTCTCACCTGGAGCAACGGTCTTGGTGGTAGCGGTGGTCTCACCTTCTGCGGCCTTGGTGGTGGTGGTAGCAGTGGTGGTGGTACCTGGTGCCTCGCCAGACTTTGCTGTGCACTGTGGTGGAGTCTTCTTACCAGAAGCAGTAGAGGTGGCAGTCTCAGTCTCACCAGAAGATGGAGCAGCAGTGCCCTTTGGCGTACACACTGGTGGACTGGCCTTGGTAGAGGCAGTGTTGGTTGGAACGGTGCAGTCATCAGAACAGGTTTGGGTGGTCTTGATGGTACATGGGCAGTCAGTGATGGTCAAGGTGGTTGGCTCTGTGACGGTGATGGTTTGAGAGTTCGTGATGAAGGTGGTTGGCTCTGGACAGTAAGTGGTGAACTCCGTAACGACAACATCGTGAGTCACAGTAGTGATCTCAGTGGTGTTCTCGTAAGCAGCTGCAGCATACGCAACAAGAGAAGCAGCGACAATGGACTTTGAAAGCATTTCTTGAACGATGATTATATAACGAGTGAATTACAACAGCAGGACTTGAACGAAGGATTGGACATCGCAGTGACGATACTTCGAGGCATTTATATAGTGAACTCACATCCTCATCTCCCCGAGCAGAGCAAAAGATCACCATTCACACATGCATGTATGATGTATTGAAGGAAAAGCGCTAAATATAGGCAGCTTCCACTCTCATCAAAGGCACTCTCACCACGCAAACGGTAACCTCCACCCACTCCTCAGTCCGTCCAGTTGCAAAAATAGATGTCATGAGGCATCTCTACGCACTTGGGGTTAAATATTAACGCAGAGCTTTGTTTTGAATATGTACATCGGTTCAAGCTTAAATGGGAAAGGCAGTAACAACGAAAAATATCTCTTGAGCAACACTGGAGTGTTGCTGATGGACATGGTGGGTAGACACCCCAATTAGGCATTAGAGTGTTCGTTCTAGTGGGTCTGCATTCAGCTCTCAGTCGTGTTCTTTCCTGTTTTGGTTGGCTTTGTCTGTCATCCAGTATCAATTGGCCTTTGCTCTTGCTTCCGCTGCTGCTCTCTTGGCCATCACTGAACCGACGTGCTTGAGTACAAACGGATTGATCACAGTGTTCAGCACGATCCATACCACCAAGATACCGTAGTTTCGCCCCAGATTGCCCTTCCAAAGGTCTAGGAAGATCACCTTAAAGATCTCGTTGGCCTGGTGCATCGGCATGGCGTAGCCATACCGGTAAAAGTTATTTGTCAGTGCCATAGCTGAGAAACTCGGTGAAACGTTCATGATGACGAACGAGATCAGCCAGACACCCAAGAACGGTGGGTTGTGGGCAAATATCACCATGCACACGTTATCGTTGGCACCACCAACTGCTGCCATTGTGAGGTATGTTGAGAACCAAAAGATGACAAACCCTGCTCTTCCAAAGGCCAGGGTAAAATCGATCTGGAATATAGCACTCACTGTGCAGATGAATAACGATAGCACTAGATAGGATATGTGGTTACCAAGAAACCTGTAGAGCATATAATGTGGGATCTTGACGTGAGGCAACAGTATCGCGTGCACCTGGCCAAAGAAGTTGAAGAGAATGAAAGAGCTGATGAGAAGGAAAATGAGACCAACCTGTAACGGAGCTAAAAGAATGGAGTTGTAGAAAGGACGATAATCCAATTCGCCAAAGTATGGGTTAACACTCACTGTACTGGCACTCATAAACGTCAAGAGTTGTTCGCTCGACAGCATGCTGAGCAACTCCGATAGAAGCGTTGGGAATACCGTGCTTTCGAATAACTGTGTGAGTTCCTCAATTACTGCAAGAATGGTTGACATACCAGTGGGGTCTCTGCCACTCTCATAGACATATTGCACTTGCATAGGCTTTGTAGCCAGCTCGCCGTTGTAGTAGTTGAGAAGCCCTAGAGTGGCATTCGCAGACACATGAGTAGCAGTCCAATATTCACGATGGTGCACTCTTTCTATGATTTCAGCAGTCAAGTTGGTATAAGGTCCAAAGAACTCATCAATCTCTTGAGTTCCGTTGAGAATCGTCCAGTCACCCTTATGTTTGAGCGATGTATTGATGATGTCCATGTATGCCTCTCCGATGGTTTGGTTCACGCCTGTCATGTAGTCATCCTCAATCACCACGAGCATCTTCACCTTCACCAGGTGCGACTGTCTGTTGTACAAGGACCCCCAGTAAAGCGAGAAACTGGCAATGATCAGGCATCCAATGATAAACCACACCATGATGAACTTCACAGCCACTTTGATTCGAAGCTGCTTCACTGACGGATCAAACATGCTGACTCTCTGTGCAGGGGCACCACGGTGCCCCTCTCCAGTAGCAACAGCAGCTCCATCTCCAGCATTACCAGTGCTAGGCGTTGCACCAGTGGCCTTCTCATTGCTCGTACTGTCGCTGCTCTCAGCACCAGACTCCTCGTCATTCCTCGTCTGTGTGTAGTTCTTGGTCAGCTGATCAATGCCAATGATGGAGCGTGCAATGTCAGTGCCCGTGATGTACCGGCTCAGCTCGTTCGGCTCCTCACTTCCAACACGTTCAGCGGCATCCACAACACCAGATGGCTGTGCTTGGTCGGACATTATGCTGTGTTCTATATTACCTGTGCTCCACTGAACTACTCAAAATGGCCTCCTATACAAGCCACCATACAATTCAAACACCACCAACAGATCAAAACACACACCTCTTATACTTGCTGAATTACATAATAGATCTGTTTGCATTACAAATCCATGTCTCTGTATTATAAACATATAAATGATGAGCTCTTAAGCCCTGCGTTGCTACGGTTCAGCCCGTGCTTCCTCGGCCGTCGCTATCCGCACCCACGGCCATCCGGGCGCGGAGCCCAGCTACTTTAGGAAGTTGAGGCCGCGTAGAATGTCTGGGCTGCAAGTGGGCTCTGGTGCCCTTTAACTCCACCAACGATGATTGGCAGTCTAAGAGCTGTGTAAAGCACTGTGGGTGTTCACGGTTGGGCAAGGGCTTTGAGCTTTGCACGCTGTGCATCTTTGGGCGCCGAGGGCTTCCGTTGCGACGGGGGAGTTTCGTGGAGAGACCCCTAGTGCGTAGTTCTGAGATGAGAGCCCGTGGGGGCTCATCTGTGTAGTTGTTAACAAGTATATGTGAATATATATGGGTGTGTGTGTGTTGGTCATTGTGAGGAATGCCACACCGTTGTAGGCTTGTTACCCTGGGAAGGCGTGAGCTGTAGTTTCCCGGTGTTGACTCTGAGCTCCTCAGCGTTTATGATGGATGGTTTGGTGTTTCAGCCATGGTCAGTTTGGGAAGAGACCAGGTTGGAGGCCGTGATATGTAACAATGCTCACGTCAAAATTGTAGATGCTTGGGTACCGTTTTCTCTTGTATTTTGGCTGTTTAGAGGTGACGCAGTGCCTTGGTAGTCCAAGGTCGCTGTGCTCCACAGGCCCTGGGACTTGTGCCTTGTTACAGCATCAGATTGGCATGTTTCATAGCGCACAGTCATAACCTTTGTACGTTCCAGGACTCTCCAAGCGTGTAAGTCTCAGTGCTGCTAGCATCATGAATAGGACATAACACACCAGATCTGTATTCTGTATTGTTTTTATCCAGCAAGGAGCTGAACTTTGAATAACTTTGTACGTACAAATAGGTAGATTAAAGACACATGAAGGTATGCGTTCAAACACACACACGGCTACTATGTTTACTTGTAAGATTATCCTCATATATAACTCATAACGAATCCAGCAGACACATCTTACGTTGTCGTCTTCAATCACAAAGTTCTTAGATCTTGGTGTGCACAAGATTCTAAGGATATTCACTCAAACACGATGTTCGTCCTCAGGACTTCTTGCATCATTTCAATGAACCATTTCAGTGAAAATGAGCAAGTTTAGCCATATTTGTAAAAGAAGTTTCCCTTTCGGATGCCTTCAGCAGGTATGTTACAGTACTAACACCTAGATTATAGCGTGTATGGGGCGTTGTTTGTTTACCTATAGCTTGCAGAAGAGTGTAAAATCTCCAAAATGAGCAAATATTTAGCCTTAGCAAGAGCCTGATTAAGCCATATGTGTATATAAAGGTGTCAATCCCGCTCAGATCTTGCTAGAGATCCCATATTGTCCCATTTGCTGTACAAGAATATATCATTATTGGCTATAACAAAATGACCTACACTCGTTTAACTATTCTGCTTACAATCTTCTCAACAACCATCTTGGCTGCAACCAGTACTTTCAACATGGTCCTTGAGGCATCTGATACGCTTGTTGAAGGATTTTATCTGTCCAGTATTGGTTCACGTGTTGATATTACCAAAGCAGAAAACTCAATGTCAGGTTACATTAATGATGACGGTCAGTTGATAGTGGATGGAAAACCAATGGGTGTTGGGAGAAACTTTTTGGCAACAGTTGCTAGCTCTTCCTATTGGTCTGTGTCCTACAATTTCACTATTGAAGATAGCTACCTAAAGCTCTATGACTCTGACTTTCACGCAGTGCCAAATGGTGAAGGTTTGGGTGATTATGTGCTTGGCTCTGTCAATGCTGCAGCTGGAAGAAGCGATATGATCGAAGTTAAAATACTTGCAGTTGATTCTGATGGTAATTCAATCACTGATTTCAACCCAAATGTGGTTGTGTCATCTTCCTCAATCTCTTCTAGCTCTTCTGACTTTTCAACCTCTTCTGATTCTTCAACCTCTTCTGCCTCCTCAGCCTCTTTTGCCTCTTCAACTTCTTCGGACTCTTCTGACTCTTCAACCTCTTCGGACTCTTCTAGCTCTTCTGACTTTTCAACATCTTCAACCTCTTCATCAGAAGAAGAAACATCTTCATCTGTCAGTTCCACCGACGAGATCACTTCAGCAGTTACTTCTGAAGAGATTACATCTTCGGTGACCCCCACTGCTCAGTCATCTCTCTCCGTATCTGCATCTGATATTTCTGCGGATTATTCATCAATTGTTACCCAAATGAGTTTCAGCAACATATCTACTTCTACCGTTTCTCTTGATAAAACAACAGTGGTCACAATTACCTCTTGTGAAACAGAATCTTGTACTACCGGAGTCTTTACCACTGGTATCACTGTTGTAACTGAAACTGTTAATGGTATGGTCACCGAATACACAACCTACTGTCCAATTGAAACTGCCACAACAGTGGTGGTGAGCTCAAAGGAAACAACACCTGAAGCAATAACTACACAGGAAGCCAATACACAGGAAGCCACTACACTGGAGACTACCGAAACCACTGGTACTGAAGCCCATGGGACAGAAACTATAAAGTCTGCAACCACCATTACCAAGACATCTGGAAGTGCCTCCAAAACTACTACTAGTGCAGCCACCTCAACTGTCGAAGGCACTACCTTTCCAGAAGTTAGCACTTTCCAGGGTGAGGCATTGCGGTTGGGATCATCTACTCTAGCTCTGTTAGGTTTTTTGATGCTCTTGGCTTAATAAGTTGCGTCTTATAAATTAATATTGAATTAAATTTACTATCTTTTGAATTGATATGATAAAACTCATAATATGCATAATTTCAAAAAAAACCTATAAATCACATACGCTGTACAAAAAATCCCTGAGTGACCTTTCAACTTATTGGGTCATACTTGTAGTTTAAGCTAGGATATTGCCTGAGCAACTATTGCTAGATACGATATATAAGCGCTCTCTGCGCATATTTAGAGGACAGTTAATTGGTTTGCAGAGACCAATCAATGAGGTAATTATATATTGGCCATTCATCACGATGTAAATGGACAGCGAGCTATAGATGCGCACAACACTGAGAGCCCCAGAACACAATGGAATGCACGTTTTCGAGATAACTGTGATGTTAATCTGCCATTATATTTACTCCAATCAACTACACGGTTACCGTAAGATGTGATCAGGTTGAAATGTCAGATAAATTGTAATGTGTCGCGTTGTCGTTAGATAAGCTTGTGCCATCAATTCCCACAAGTTGTATAAAATAGGAACAAGAAAACACCGAATACATTGTGCCATTCTCACACCACTGTCTTCAAGATAGTTGAGACTCCATGGACATCACAACTGAAGTACAAATTTCGGGGTTTAAACGCTACATACATTTGCATAAGGGCCATTGAATTGTTGAATTTTGCAATTTGTACAGGTAATCACCGGAGCCGGTCGGTTGGAATTAAGACAGCTTCACCTAAAAGTTGAACTAAAAATCCCCACATACGTGGTCATCGGTATGTAAGCAATGGTATTAAGTAGCTTTTGCTGTTCTATTACGTTACTGACATGGGGAGGAAGATAGAGGCGGGAGATTTACACTCTAACGCTCTATGTGTGTAGTACTGAAGGATAAATCTGGCTCAAAGTTGGAATCCCTTGGTAACCGAAACCTCGGCTTTAAGTACAATTCGTCCTCGTACGCTAGACATCTTCCGAGTCTTGACCATGT
>NW_017963655.1:594468-607866 GCF_001661405.1 Williopsis jadinii
CAATTTTTAACTTCTCCTCAAAGTCAAAAAGGAATCCGTGGATCACCGACCGATTCACGGGACAAATTTGCAGCTGTGTCAGAGCAACAAAATGCGAAGATACACATGCTGGTACATTGCAACTGGCGCAAACTTCAGAGTTATCTGTCCCAGTAGAAGTTGTGGATTCATGCGACAAAACAGGGGTGGACATTAGAACCCCTAAGGTCTTTCGAGCTTGCGAGAAAAGCGTACTAACCTGTATCGTGTGTCTAAGCAATAGTTCCCCGTCGCTAATGGACGGACCTCCCAATTGTAGGTGTTGATCTACCGTGGAAGGACTTGCCAAAAAAAAGCCAATTAACCAAAACAACACCTCAAGCCTCGAGCTATATATAGCTTATCGTGACTCAGCGCTGTGTAATATGATAATGGCTTTCGGTAATTGAGACATAGAGCTTGGAAAACAGTACATGGGGCTTTGCAACTTTAACGTCGTACGAATTCCTGCCCAAAGCCTCGTTTTCTTTTCACACGGGCTCCAGTGCAAAAGCCTAAGTGACTTGCACGGCCAATCCTCACACCAAGCTGTGCTAAGAGAAACGAATATGTAGCGAAATGCCACATGCATTTATGTGTATAAGGTGGTGACTGAAATTTCAATTGCCGATTCCCGAAGGGTCGTACAGAAACGAGGAATGGGGAAAAAGATCAAAAGCCCCACGGAATCCTCATTAAAGATATAAAGCAATAAGACTGGCGCATTTCTCCCAACTTTTCCTCCACTGTACTCCTTCGCATTCCCTCCTATCATCAACAAGTACACAGCTTCTCCAGCCTACATCAAATGCCTCCGACGAAAAGACCCGTGGCAAGACACGCATGTCTGGCTTGCCGTGAAAAGAAAATCAAATGTGACGGCGAACAACCTCCGCAGCCAGGTGAGCTTTTCAGTGAGATCAGAAGACAGAGGTGTACGCACTGTAAGAACTTGGGTATCGAGTGTGTGTTTGTACGCTCACAACGTGGAGGAAGACGTAAGAAAGATGCAAATGGTGTTACTGGTGCGATCAGTGCCAGTGATAGCGGCAGCGTTTCGGAACCATCAGGTACAGCCACCACGACAGCAGGCGGTCTGACTTCTCAACCACCACTACCACTACAACAGCAAGATCAGCAGCAGAATCATTTCATTGCGCCCGACAGAAGAACACTGGATGATGTCGTAAGAATGGATGCCGCAACACCGCCGGTGTTCAGTGGAAGAGAAACAGTTCCTGGCTACTCAACAGCAGGGTCGTCGTGGTTGCAATCACCGTTGACATCATCATCAAGAGCCAGACTATCAACTGGTGATGGCTCTCAGTACACCTTACAAGAGAAGGTACAGCAGCTGCAAAGAGATGCTGCTGACTTGCAGTCACGGATCATGGATAAGGCGGAGTCTCAAGGGTCATCTGTCACTCCATCGGAGAGCAGTTACTTCTCGAGAGATGGGTACAGCCGAGCAAACTCGTGGACTGGTAGTAATGCTCCACTGCCTCCGCCACCACGTCAAGCGGGAAGTGATCGAGGCAATTCGCACTCACATCCGCCTCATCATCACCAGTACCCTCATCCTCATCGTTCCCACCGCCGTCATGATCATGGTCCTCCACATCCACCACCACCACCACCACCACCTCCTCTAGCAGGTGGAGCATCACCACCGCCGCCACCGCCACCACCAATGGGTCTTCATCACCACCATCCGCTGTTCTACCCACCACCTCCTCTACCTCCACCTCCTCTCCACGCGATGCATCCTCCTCCTCCTCCTCCACATGGGTTCCCAGGTTGTCCGCCTGGCGGTCCAGGCTATCCTGGTGGCCCTGGAGGTCCTCACGGCTTCAGAGGTCGTGGAGGACCTCGTGATCCTCGTGGGCACAGTCCAAGACACGAGTATGGTGAAGAGCGCACAACCATTTCCAAGTTTGATATCAGCCTTCCAAAACTGTCACGTACAGTACCTTACATCTCATTTTCCGATGAAGAGTTGGAGCAGTTTGACTTGCCAGATTGGAGAACCACTTGCATCTTGATTGATCTGTATTACAGATACATTCATCCTTCAAGGCCTTTCTTGCCTCCGAAGCATAGATTGGTTTACCAGATCCAGATTCGTCAAGATGCAGCTCTATTGCACGCCATGTTCTCTTCGAGTTGTCGTTTTGCATCTAGTATTGTTGTTCCAAATGCCAACCTTAGAGATCCACAACATTGGTATTTCCTTGCGGAGAAATACTGGGATTTGATGGATCTGGAGAGCTCTTTACAGGCTTTGGTGTTGCTCATGGGTGCGCTGGGACCAGGTGGATACATTCAGCAGTCTATTGAAGGATCTGAAAGAGTATACTCGTTATTGAAAGTTAATAGCGTGCTGAACACGCACAATATCAAGGATTGGAGAGAATTTGCGAATATCATCACCAAGCGAGAGGCTGTCAAACATGAGGATGTTCTGAGAACCATCTGGTCGTCTTGGAAGTTGAACGTCTTTATCAGAATTAACAGAGGGGCACCATTCAACAAACTGTCTCCAAACTTGTTGGAGTTCCCATATTCGATGCCAATGCCACTCAGCGATGCCCAGTACAACTCTAACATGTCGATCTTTGATACAAATGACAACCATGGATTGTTAACCTTGAGATATAAAACATGGCAAGAACTCGAAAGAGAATTGAACAGTGCAGTGATTTCTCCGGATACCAATAATCTTTCTCGTATTACGGATTCCGATTTGAACATTGCCTCTATCAAACTCATTGAAGAGATTATGGATTCCATCTCTAACGGACGTCTTAGCCAGTTGATGGTTTCTGAGTTCAATGAGAAATGCCATGCGCTTGCACAGATTACCATGAAGAATTTGTACCAGGTTTCACATATCAAGAAGAAGATGATTGTTGTGAACATTTCAAACTTATTCGCACTCTTGCTCTTATACCTGGGTAAGATCATCATCAACGTTACCCAATGTGCTCCTCTTTTGCTTATTAGACCTCATGAGACGAATTCCAATAGTAACCCGGACGATGTGTTCAACTCTCTCTACAAGAGTAAGCTGGAGGATATTCAACGCACGTGCCTTTCACTTACAAATGAACAGTTGGAAGCTTTCATCAACACATACAAGGCATCATTGGAAGTTATCAATCTAATTGAGCTTGGGCTGGGTAAAGTTCCAGAGTCCGAGTGTTCAAACACACCTGCACAAGTGATTGGAGGTCCAGTTAACTTGACCCCAGCTGGAGAGATTACTTCGCTGAAGACCAACGACAACTGGTGGGTAAATGCTATTCAGGAGCCTGGTAAATCCATGAGTGCACAGGTACAGTCTTACAACGAGTTTCCAGATATCTGGCTACAGTATCCGATTTTCTCCATAGTTGTTGTTGCCAATGCCCTTACTGTCTTAGCATCTGCAGTGGTGTTGACGAAAGTGCTATCATTTCAGGAGATTGATTCGCAAGGACTGAGCCTTGGTGAGAAAAGAATACAATGGCTCGCTGGTGAAAACAAACACTCCGTCACGATGAAGGTGAGCGAACAGGACTTCAACCTGCTAAAGAAGCGTTTCAACGCATTCCAGATCCATGAGGATATAACACTCTGCTCAAAGTATATACAAGTACATGGCCGTTTCTGGCCCTACGTTGAGAGCATATCATACCAGGCAGAGGCAATCATGAATTACATTGACGATATCATCAACAAGCCTTAATATGCTCACTAATTGGCTAATTCGAATACACATCACCCTTATCGTTAAGCCATCTCGCTGTAGAAAGTAGCGTTTCGCCTGTGGTTGCCCGACAGGGAAAGGTGTGCCCCTACCGCTAGCCACAGTTGTCCCCTCCACATCTCCCGTCACATAATGTCTGCTCTCTCGGGTTTGTTATCTATTTTGGTTATACATATATTTATGTATATAAAGCCCATTGAGCTCTTCAACTGAGCATTATCTCGTCCATTCCGGAGCAGAGTATTGCACAATGGGTATCAATTTCTTCAAAGGACATCCGACGGAGTCTCTGCTGCCGAGCAAGGCCATCACGGAAGCTGTCACCAAGCTGCTGACGGGCCCGAGGGACTTTGACCTTGGTAAGTATATGGTTGTTTCTCTGTGTCTTCTGTGTGTATCTTACATGTGAGATGTGGTGTTAGATGGCACTCGTGAGCATCTGGAGAGCTTATGACGTGGATTTGTGCGTTGAGCAATGATGGACTGACCATTATACAGACCCTGAGGATAGACATCCACTGTCGTATGGGTCGGACCAGGGGTCGCTGTGGGTACGCACTGAGATTGCCAGATTCCATTCGAAGGTGTTCAAAGATGCCGGCACCGAGCCGAGTCATATCAACCTGACTGGTGGTGCATCCTACGGTATCATGAACATTCTGGCTCAAACGACGTTGCCGCACACCGGCTATACCAAACAGGCCTTCATAATCTCCCCGACCTACTTCCTCATCAATGAGACCTTTATCGACGCCGGCTTTGGCGGTAAACTCACCGCTATCGACGAGCTCGAGGGCACCATCGACTTTGCTCTCCTGGAGACCAAGCTCAAGCACTTTTCATCGGGCCCGGGATCAGACGAAGACGACTTGGACCTCATCAACGCGCCAAACGCTGCAACCAAGAAGAAGATCTATAAATTCGTCTTGTACTGCATTCCGAGCTTTTCTAACCCTGGCGGTGAGACCTACGATCTAGCGACTCGTTCCAAGCTGATCGACTTGGCTAGAGAGTACGATATGCTTATAATCACTGACGATGTCTATGACCTTTTGGACTATACACAGCCGCTGGACAAGCTACCTGTTGTGCTACCTCGGTTGACGCACCTGGACCGGATCACGGCCACAAGCGACTACGGTAACACGGTCTCCAACTCAACCTTCTCCAAGTTGATTGCACCTGGGTTGCGAGTCGGCTACCAGGAGAGTATTAATGATAAGCTGGTGTTCCAGCTGTGCCAAGGAGGCGCAAACGTGTCTGGTGGATCGCCATCGCAGCTCAACTCCATGATTGTCGGCACGATCTTGAAAGAGGGCCTAATTGATGGCATAATCAATGGCTTTAGACGCCAATACGCCCAAAGAGCGAAGCATCTACACAGTGCCATTACCAAATACCTCCCACGGGACACAACAGCGTTCGGGTTCGACGGTGGGTACTTTACATGGGTAACACTTCCTCAGGGCTACGATTCTAGACGCATCGTAAAGAAGCTGAAGGAGGAATATGACGTATTACTCGCCGGTGGAGAAAACTTTGAAGTTGTGGGAGACAAGCGGGACTGGGGGTCTCGCAGTGTGAGACTCAGCATCAGCTACCTCTCAGTGGCTGAGATCGACCAAGGCGTGGAAACGTGGGGGAAGGTGATTGACGAGCTCTATCCTCAGAAGTAGTCGCCAGTGGTGGCTATTCCCTCCCACTGTTTAGGGGTTGATCAAGACGCACGTTGGCGAAGAGCAACGGCAAAAGAAACACCTCACACCTGCCCCATGTTGCCTGTACACCATCATATGTGCTTCATACTGGAAGCGATCCCGTTGAGTGATTACTTGCATACCACTGGCCGTGGTTGATTTAACCGGCCAGTTTGTATATTACGTACATGGCCACGTCCCACACACCGTAGCTTATTGACCACTTTTGAGAGTGACCACGCGGCATCGCCGATCGTGGTCGCGATGACTGTCGTTTGATCTTGTTTGATCCTGCTCACCCTAAGAGCTATAGCACATCCATGACGTAGTTCTCAGAAGGTTCTAGATCCAAGGCCTGCAGTGGCATCGCTAAGGTTTTCCTGAAGCCAAATTGGCATAGCCACCAGGACCTGCTTCGTATCTGGATTAGAAACCCAGCAGCATGGGAAGGGTCGGACGACCACTTTGCTGTCGTCGCTTTGGTTACCGTTTAGTGCTACATCGGTGGTGTTGGCCGTTTCTTTTTCTTTTTCTTTTCAATTCCGCTTGGGGATATTAGGGTTCACAGATGCATACACTTCTGCAGGTTCTGCATAAACCGTTGACACTTTAAATCTAGAACTGGACTTCATATACACTTTTCCACCGTGTTGAACGGTTTGACCTCTTGATGTGAGCACAGTTGCATACAGATTACTCGCATGGTGGACACTGGTTGATGGAGGGAGGAAAATTTTTTGTCTGTGTATGTGTGTGTGAGTAGAGGAAAGGGGGTTTGGTGCATCATGGACGATATGCTCAGGTATATAAAGGGTACGTAAGATCCCACATTTCGATCGTGAGTCAACGTATGCTCTTTCACTTCAGCTGTCTGTCGAAAACCAACTGTCCGATCTCTCTGATCTACATTCATTCCTTTCTTTATTCTAAGATCAAAAGCTGAAGCATAAGCTTTCACTGTTGTTTTACCCTGGACCAGAGTCTCATTCATTCCTTTAATCTGATAGGTTGTTCCTTCTAAGCTTTATATCTCACACTCTCTTTCACTATACGTTCTTGATCTAATATGTTGTTCAATCAAAACACTCTTCTCTCATTGGCTTTGGCTATTTCGCAAGTTGCTGCTGAGCCAAAACACTCGCACCCTTCTGTTGAAGGTAAGCAAGTCTCAAGTCTTTTCAAAAGAGCCGGTACCTGTTCTTTGCCATCGACTGGTGGTATCGTTGCAGTTCAGAAAGATGGCCAAAACGCTGGGTGGGCTATGCACAGTGACCAGACCTGTTCTTACGGCTCTTGGTGTCCATATGCTTGTCCACCAGGCCAACTGATGAACCAATGGGATCCATCTGTCACCTCCTACAGCTATCCAGGTTCTCAAAATGGTGGTTTGTACTGTAATGAGAACGGTGAGCTCGAGGCCAAGAGAGACGGCTCCTACTGTGTGGATGGTGCTGGTACCGTTGTTGCTAAGAACTTGGCTGGAAGCAACGTTGCCATCTGTCAAACAGTCTTGCCTGGTAACGAGGAGATGTTGATCCCAACTGATGTTGATGGTAACTCTCAAAAGACCCTGGCTGTCCCAACGCCAGACTACTGGGCTGGTACTGCTGCCCATTACTACATCAATGCCCCAGGTGTTTCTGTTGCTGATGGATGCAAATGGGGTTCTGTTAACAAGGCAGAAGGAAACTGGGCTCCATACGTTGCAGGCGCAAACCAAGATAGTTCTGGTAACACATATGTCAAGATTGGCTGGAACCCTATTTATCTTGAGTCTGCTACACCATTCAGAAACACCAAGCCAACCTTTGGTATTAGAATCACATGTCCAGACGGTGGCTGTAACGGTGCTCCATGCGAGATCGACCCATCTCAAGGTGCTGTCAACGATATTACCACGGGATCATCCACTAGTGGTGCTGGTGGTGCTAACTTCTGTGTTGTGACTGCATCCAAGGGTGTTACTGCTAACATTGAAGTATTCGAGGTTGGCTCTTCAAAGTCCAAGAGAGATGAAGGTGAACATCAACACCACCACCACGAGCATAAGCCATTGCAAACCACCTTGGATATCGTTTACACCACTGAAACTGTGAGTAACTAAGCTACTACAATCATGAACTTCCCATTACACCACAGACCATTCACTTGATATAATGTGACCAATTCTATTCTTTTGGATCACTGTGTTACTACAAAACCTTTGTCATGAAACTATTTCCCTCCTCTACTCCACTTTTTGACCCTTTCCTCATCGTATGGTATACAAATGTCAGATGAGCAATGATTTCGTTGCGTACATCAACAATTAACGTACCGACTCTGAATTCGGAGTTGGTGATGCCTCTTTTTTGATTTGCTATGAGTCTATATGTCTATTTTATATCGTTTAGGTTAATTGAATTGTATCTTACACCTTTATGAACAATTACAACGTAAACTACAACACTGAGCCCACAACGTCATGCTGAAGTTGAAGAGGAACGTACCACCTCTGGTGGAATTGTGCTGATCAAAGCAGCTTCTCATGCAAATGGCCGTTATGCGTTTAATCAAAAACTTCTAAAGGCGGTTTAAAGTTTAAAACTTTTCACTGGTTGGCGCAACATACGTCGGAAATAACTCTGAATGTGATGTTAATGCGTGTATGTCTGTGCTGTAATCATGCATATCGACGCATATTCATGTAGGTCACGCGTGGAAGACAAGACGTGTCCGTGGCGAAAAAAAATAAATGCCGTTACCTGGAATCGAACCTGGGTCTGGTCGGCCACAACGACCTGTACTAACCACTATACTATAACGGCTTACTATGTTTTTCCAAATTGTGCTGTTTGACGAGTGGAGTCGATGCCAATCGTACAGTGGACAATGAGCTTAGACCTTTCAAATATGGTATACTCATTACAAAAGTGTGGTTGGAATAGGATACAGATAACTTGTTCATTCGTCATATGGAATCAACAACTATATACAGGAAACACTGCGGATTTGGGACTTTAGAATGCGCATTTCCCCTTATACGTCAAGAGACAAGCGACATGTCTAGAACCCCTCTCCCACAGAACGATATCCTTCTCCATAAACTTCATTAGAAACAAAACAAATGCAGCATTCAATTCGTAAGAATCCTCCTTGAGATGGTTTTGGTCACTCAATCTTCACCCTTGACGACACCAACTTTAGCTGGACGCAAGACACGGCCATTCAAGTAGTAACCTTGTTGTTGGACAAAGAACACAGTGCCTGGTTCTTTATCAGGTTGAGGGACCTCAAACGTTGCTTCGTGGACATTTGGATCAAACTTCTCGCCAATTGCCTCGATTGGCTCCAATCCGTGTCTCTTCAAGGCGTTCAAAAACATGTTCTGGGTGATTTGAACACCCTCCACGAGATCGTCAAGCTCTTTGAGCTTCTTGGTAGTGTCGGAGGTCTCCTCCTTGGTCAACGTCTTGAGAGCAATCTCGAACGTATCAGCAGTCTCGAGCAAATCCTTAGCAAAGGACTTGAGCGCAAGCTCCTTGGACTTCTTGATCTCTCTCTTTGTAGACTCCTGCAAGTTTCTGAAATCGGCAATTGCTCTGAGATAATGGTCCTTGAACTGAGCCCTTTCCTTTTGTGCAGCTTCCAATTGCTCCTTGCACAAGGTGAGCTCGTCCTTTGGCTCGCTGTTCTCTTCCTTAGCGGCCTCTTCCTTGGCCTCTTCTGCCTTTGGCGCCTCTTTCTTCGCCTCCTCAGAGTAGAATCTGATGGATCTCTGCGCCAGTGGGGACACGGCCAACGCTCTTGGAGAGATGACAGCAGGTCTTGTGGCCCTCAGTGTCTGTGATCTGAATACGTTTCTCAGCATTTTTGCCCTAGTTGCTGTTGTCTTTTGTTGCTGGAGACTCCTCTAAACAAAACCGGTGAAGGGTGAAATGTCCTTCTCTTCGCCCTCCGTTTTGGACATTCGAGTGACCGAGTGAAAAAAAATGTCCACTCGACGACGTTTGTCCCGCGAACTCGTTTGGTATTCTCCCGCCGCGAACTCGTCTGATGTTTTCTTCCGCGAACTCGTCTGATGGCTCCTCTCGGAAAATTTTCCTGCAAATTCCACCGGATCTTTGCCTACTGCCCGTAGCGGGCTTTTTTCCTCCTCTGTTTCTTCACATCTTTTGACGGTTTCCCAACCAATGCCAGTGTGTTGATTACAAATAGCATCGCCATTTCGAATCCCCCGCTGTTTCCTTAGTGCGAAGAGAGAGACCTACGGACGGACTCGAAGTAGCAGATTCTGATTTGTGCTGTGTTGTGTTGTGTTGCCCGTGTTACCGCTCTGTGATTGTACTGGACAAACTGCTGAGGCTCATCAGACGTATATTCCTCGGTTGAAAGCAGCTTGGAGCCATGATGGATCGAACCGTTGCTGTGCTATATGGTTCAGAGACCGGCAACGCACATGACTATGCCGAGACGTTGAGCTCGTCGTTGGAGAGGCTCCATTTCAAGGTGACGTGCTCGTCGCTTGACGATTTCGATCTAAAGAGCCTTATCTCTACACGAGTGCTGGTTGTGATTTGCTCCACGACGGGCCAGGGCGAGTTCCCGAAGAACGCTCGTAGATTCTGGAAGTTCATGCTGAAGAAGAAGCTGCCGCACGACCTGCTGAACCACATCATCTTCACGTCGTTTGGCCTGGGAGACTCCTCGTACCCGAAGTTCAACTGGGCCATAAAGAAGCTCCACAATAGACTGCTACAGTTGGGAGCCGTGGAGTTCTCGAAGCGAGCAGAAGGTGACGAGCAGAGCTCACAGGGCATAGACGGCTACTACATCGAGTTCCAGAAGCTGCTCGTGGAGAACCTCATGAAGGAATTCCCATTACCACAGGGACTGGAGCCGATTCCTGATGATACACTGCTGGCTCCAAAGAACAGGCTAATGGTGGACATGCGTAAGCCAAAGAGACAGACGGATGATAAGGTGAAGCAGGTGGCAATGACGAGACAAGACGCAGAGCTGGTGCCGGTCAAGGTGTCCTGTAACACGAGAATCACCTCACTAGAGCACTTCCAAGATGTCCGTCATTTCAGCATCCATTCCACGGAACCCTTGACGTACGAGCCCGGTGACACCGTCTCATTATACCCTACAAACGACCCACAAGAGGTACAGACATTGATAGAGATTCAGGACTGGCATGAGATTGCGGACAGGCGAGTCGACATTGAAGGTGAAGCTCCAAAGATTGACGGAGGCTACGTCAAGAACATGACGTTAAGGTCGTTACTGACCCACCATTTGGACTTGAAAGCCATTCCAAGAAGATCCTTCTTCGGGCTGCTACAACACTTTGCCAGTGATGAAAGAGAACGGGAAAAGTTACAAGAGTTTAGCTCTTATAAGGATCCAGAGGAGCTGTATAACTACGCAAACCGACCACGCAGGTCGATATTGGAGGTCATCCAGGAGTTCTTCAGCGTGAAGATACCGGTGGAGTACATCTTCGACCTGTTCCCTGTGATTAAGCCACGGTTGTTTTCGATTTCATCTGAGCCTTCTGAGCATAACATCGACCTGACCGTGGCAATTGTACAGTACAAGACGATGATTAGACGTGTGAGAAGAGGCTTGTGTACGACATGGCTCAAGACTCTGAATGTTGGCGACGATATCGTTGTGAAGATCAACAGAAACTCGTTGAAGTTCCCACCGCTGGATAAGCCAATCATTATGATTTCACCAGGTACTGGTATTGCACCGATGAGATCTTTGATCCGTCAACGTGTATCGCAAGGATGCGACAAATCACAGCTGATACTGTTTACAGGCAACAGATACCACGATAAAGATTTCCTGTATGGAGATGAACTGACAAAGCTGGCACAGGATGGTAAATTGGAGCTGTGGACCTCATTTTCAAGAGAAGCCGGTGGTTACGTCCAGGACACCCTGTACCTACAGGCAGATGCCATAGCAGAGCTCTTGACACACCGTGATGCTGCCATCTACATATGTGGATCGTCAGGTAAGATGCCTAACCAAGTGAGAGTGACCTTTGAGACAATATTACAGGAGACGAGAGGCTTATCAAAGGAGGACTCTCAAAAGTATTTGCAAGAATTGGAGATGAACGGAAGGTATATTCAAGAGACATGGTGACTGTTTTTAGTATCACAAGCAGCTCTGATGTCCTGACAAACACCTCGTTCATGAATAACAGCATATTAAGTATTTATAGAGTGTTCATATTACAACATTACAGTGCATTACACCATTCTGAAACATGGACCAAGTCTCTCTTCATGTTAGACGAAACAACGCTTCAACCTGAATGCATACACTAGACGTCACAAGTGAATATCGCGAGTATATCATTGGTGTGGACCATTAACACCACTTGCCATAGTCCCTGAAGCCTCTTCCGTGCTCTTCTAGACTCCTCTTAAAACTCACTCATGTCTATTGGTATTTGTAGTCCTTTAGTTCTCAATCATCACTACGGTATCAGAACTAGCAATCGTTTACAATAAAGTACGGGACCATAAATAAATAGCTTCTCAGGCAATTCGAAAGATCAGTTGCACACACGTGATCTCTGCTCCTTGTACAGAGCTAACAATGGTTCCCATAGGTCAGAAGAGCAGTCATATTCAGTCTTTGACTTCTTTCTGAACCCGGCGTTCTTCTCGTCCTCCTTCTCATCTCTCTTATGAGCTGAGGTCTCATCACCACTTCCAGCATCACCACTTCCAGCATCACACACACGTTCCCTACCATCCAAACCATACACATCAAACTTGCCCTCTGTGTACAGCTGACGGTCAAATGCTGATGTTCCATAGTGGATGACCTTGGCTTTGTTGTAAATGAGACCAACAATGTCTTCTGCTTCATCCATGTCGTAATAGAGTGGTTCACCGGTGACGGACTTGAGACCCATAAGTGAATACGGAAGATCGTTAGGGTCGGCAGCGTAGAAGGAGTACTTCTTTGAATTCTTCTCCTTCTTTGAAGAAGTTTCGTACTTCTCAAACTCGGAAGCAAGCGTACCATAGACGTTATGAGGCAAGATCATTAGTTCCGGTCTCTCGTCCAGACGTTCTTCCAGGTTGAATCTGCTTGTGAAGTGACGAGAACGGCCAATCTGTAACCTGATAGAGTAACGGAAAGAGAATATCGTATCTCTCAGCAAACGAGCAAGGTCTTTCCCGGTGTATCCCACTTCCAATAGATCCTTTTCGACACGTGAGAACACCTCTGTGCCTGGCTGAATCACCATGACGTTAGTGGATAAGAATAGCTCCTCCATAACCCAGTTCTTTGGTAAACTGTTGTACAAATTAGAGTAGAAGTTCTTCTCGTTGACTCTCTCATCGAGGGTCTGTGAGGAAGAAAACCCGTGGAAGTTCAACTTCGCAGTGTCCTCGTTCAAGAAGGGTTCGATATCGTTCTTGAATATCTTGTTAAGCTTGAGGGCTCTCCGTTTTGGAGACTCTTTAATGTAACCGGTCTTCTTCAGGTCAAAATGCTTGAGTACCTTGCTGAGCGGTTCTTCGCTTGTCCAGTACGCACTAGGAACTGCCAAATTAGTAGGAGGAATGAAGAACAGCTCATCGAGGTTTCCCTTTGTTAAGATAGAGACTGGATCAACGTAGATCAGTCTCTTATACTCTGTTCTGTTGAAAGCCAACAACTCAGGGTAATGAATCCAGGTCTCGTTCAATTGAGCGAAGTGCAGAGGCTCAACCTTGACGTTGTACTTCTTTTGGAATTCTGTGATGATGTTCGCAGGAGCTCCCGATAACAGCTTCTCGTCAATGAACATCAACAGGTCTGCCTTCGTACCACTGCTGCTCAACTCTGCCAGCTTCATCATTCCAACACACAGGTCCGTTTCATTGACCACTGAGATATAATAGCCCAGTTTGGACCAATCAACGCTCCCGAGGTCAG